>NC_091336.1:6287197-6289697 GCF_038502225.1 Cherax quadricarinatus
GGAGAGGTGCAGCAGTCGTAGGTGGTGTCACATTTGTCCAATGTGGAAGTAGGTCGTGCCCAAGGGTTAAGCAAGCGAAGAATTCCCAATTATTAAGATCCCAAGAAGTTGTCAGATACCCAAGAGTTGCACATGTGTCTAATTTATCACCATCATGGTGCCTTGAGACCATCATCATTTGTGTTTTCTCAGGTGCAAATGTTACTTGCCATCTATTTCCCCCATGCTGATATAGCTTTTAGTTGGTGATTGATGTAGCTTAGAGCAGCTGGCATTTCTTCTCTTGGATAAGTGAATGTCAGTGTACAGTCGTCTGCATATGCATGGGATTCTGGGATGAGATGTAGAAGGCCATTGAAGTAGACATTCCATAACAAGTGTCCCAGCACGCTTCCTTGTGGAACACTTGACCCAATAGGATGTCTTGCTGATTCCGTTCCACCGAGAACAACCCTTAGAGATCTACCATGAAGGTAATCACTGAGGAGACATAGTGTAGAGCCTGCAATTCTCAGAGCTTGTAGTTTTGCTAAGAGGCCCTGGTGCCACACCCGGTCGAAAGCGCCAGCAATGTCCAGTGCTACCACACAGCTGACTTTGGATTCATCCAGTGACTGGTGCCACTTAGTGGAGAGGTTTAGTAGTGAGTGGTAGTCAAAAAACTCTGTCATTTGTCTTGAGATTATTGTCTCAAGGATCTTGCCAGTGATTGACAGATATGACACTGGTCTGTAGTTGCTGATTTCTGCTCTGCTCTTCTTTTTGTGAACAGGGACTACATTTGCCTCTTTCCACAGAGAAAGCCATTTGCACTGTACTAGGCAGTGCTGAAAGATGCGAGTTAGAAGTGCTGTTAGCTGGTCTGCACATATCACCAATCTTGGGCTCAACTTGTCTGGGCCCACAGCCCTTTCTTGGTCAAGCGATTTAAGAAGGAAATGCACCTCCTTCTGCCTTATTGTCACCACTGACAGTTTTGACACAGTTCTTGCAGCTAGCCAAGGAGGGTCCCTTGATGGATCAGGAATTTGCATTTTGGTAGCAAAGTGCTCGGCAAAGAGGTCCGCCTTCTCTTGAGGTGGTCCCATCCAGTCGATTTAGAGGTGGAATGAGTTCATCAGGCAGATAACCTTAGTCTGTCCTTGACCAGGGACCACCAGGTTTTGAAGCCTGCTCTACCTGATGCTAGCTTTCTTTTTGTGTCCACCTCCCATTTAGCAATGGCCCACTTTTGAACGTCACCCATATGCCTACAGGCATATGGGTTATAGGCATATGCCTTGTACTTAGAAGTAGCAGCCTCTCTACAACGAAAGCCAAACCAAGGCTGATCTGTAGGCTTCGTCACATATTGCCGGTGAGGAATGTGTTCTTGTTGTAGACTGAGGATGTGTCCAGTGAAGGCTTTCACTTGGTCGTCAACATCTCCTTGGAGAAGATCATTCCAATTGGTGGTGGCGAGCTCAGAGCAAAGGGTTGGACAATTACCTCTTTCCCATAGCCACGTTGTGCGTGTGGACTCCTCACCTCGTTCTGTTGGGATCTTAACTGTCGTAAAAACAGCCTTGTGGTCAGATGATCCAACGTAGCCGAGGGGTTGACAAGTGTTGGTTGAGGTCATCAACAATTTTGATATGTTGACAGTTGTATTGTAGCAGAAGGGAGTCCACATTTTTCATTAGGAAGTTGATGGGGTCTGCATGTTGCCACTGAGGTCTGTACATTGCACATGCTAGTACAGAGGTACTAGTGTTTGTGCATAGCTTGAAGAACATCATTTCAAGATCAGTAGGGGTGGCAACATCAATGTGCTGGGCATGAACACTTTTAGAGAAGCACACAGCAACACTTCTTCCTTGCCCTTGCCTGTCTCTTCTCATCCATGAGGTGTAGCCAGCAATTCTTGCAAAATTTTCTGGAGTCCTGTCGTCCAAAAATGTTTCAACAGCTATCATGTCAGGACGTCGAGTACTCACAAAACTGTGTGAGAGCTCTCCAACATTAGTAATGAAACCTCTGATAGATGATAGACTGGCTCCTCATGATGTGATCAGTTTGAGGTGGTGGGTGTGTAAGGCATGTAAGGTGCCTGCCCTTGAGAGAGGCAGGGCACTGAGGCAACTGCAGGGATGTAGGTCTGTGGTCTTGTATAAGGCACAATACCACCTGCTGGGCTAAGATAGGAGTAGCTGAGTGGGTGACGTGTGAGAGTGTTCACCAGTTCAGAGATCCTGCTGGTTTGTTCCGAGAACAGGTCCCTAAACAGGTGGTCCTGTCTGTCAAGTTCCTTTTTCTTCCGACTCTGGTCCTCCTGATGTCCTTTCTTGTGGCAGTAATTGCACCTGGTATCTCGCAGGCAGTTGTTGGCGCTGTGCCCCTTGCGGTGATAGCGAGAGCACAGCCTAGGTGCCTGGGAGGGTGGATTATTATTTGTTGCACCTCCTGTGTTTTGCTGATTTGTCCGCAGGTTCTGCCGCTGGGACTGTGTTGATGGAAGGTG
>NC_091336.1:6292197-6297197 GCF_038502225.1 Cherax quadricarinatus
ATCATTAAAATAATTCTAAAAAAATTGGTTAGTAGATGAAAGGAGCAACATCACTGTTAAGAAATTATACAACAGCAGCAACAGTAACAACAGAAACAACAACAGCAACAACAACAACAATTACAGCAACAACAACAATTACAGCAACAACAACAGATAGAGCAACAACAGCTGCAACAATAACAGCAGCAACAGCTACAGCAGCAACAGCTACAGCAGCAACAGCTACAGCAGCAACAGCTACAGCAACAACAGCTACAACAACAACAACAACAACAACAACAGCTAGAGCAACAACAGCTACAACAATAACAGCAGCAACATACAGCAGCAACAGCTACAGCAACAACAGCTACACCAGCAACAGCTACAGCAACAACAGCTACAACAACAACAGCAACAACAACAGCTACAGCAACAACAGTAACAACAAAAACAGCAATAACAGCTACAGCAACAACAGCAACAGCAGTATTAATAACAACAGTAACTTCAACAATATCCTCCAGCAGCAATGAAAACAACAACACTGTAAACAAGAACAACAATAACAACAGCAAGAACAAATGTGACAACAGCATCATCGACCACAACAACCTCAATAACAACAGCAACAATAACAACAGAACAACAACAATAAAAAAACAGCATTAACAGCAACAACAGTAACGACGATAACAATACTAACAACTGCAACAGCAGCAACAACAACAATAACAACAGCAACAAAAACAACAGCAGCAACAACAACAACAGCAACAACAGCAGCAACAACAATAGCAACAGCAACAAAAACAACAGCAGCAGCAACAACAGCAGCAACAACAATAGCAACAGCAACAAAAACAACAGCAACAACAACAACAACAGCAACAAAAGCAGCAACAACAACAAACCCCCTCTTTCCTCCCTAAAAACAACCCCCCTTTTTTTATAGAAACAATTATTGTTTTGAAGTCTTTAACAAGTAAAAACAAATAAAAGAAAAAAAAAAGTAGCCTTTAATTGAAAATCCGGGAATCTTGAACGCGTTTTTAGAAATCCGGATTTATAGTCTTTATAAATTCGTTTTTAGAAATAAGGATTCCTATTCGTACTTTCAGCTATTGTTAACCTTTTGTTTAATACAAAACAAAAATTGCAGAGTAGTAATTGTGAGGTGTTCTATGGCAGGTGTTGGGAAAACGTCAGCAGGTGTTGCAAAAACATATGGGACACGAAACCTTAATTATCTACAACGTTTCGTTATATCAAGCTCTATCAAGAGCGAAAAGTCGTCTCATTAAAGCTGGAATCATCTAGCAAAGCATAATGATGATTAGTTGAAACTAGATTAAGATCATTCGAAAAGGAAGAGCCATTAAGTCGAAATATTGTATCGTGAGGGAACCGTTCAGTACTGTGTTGTTATGTTCACTCACAGCATGAGTACCATTGTCCAACACTGTGTGTTGTGTTATGTTCACTCACAGCATGAGTACCACTGTCCAACACTGTGTGTTGTGTTATGTTCACTCACAGCATGAGTACCACTGTCCAATACTGTGTGTTGTGTTATGTTCACTCACAGCATGAGTACCACTGTCCAACACTGTGTGTTGTGTTATGTTCACTCACAGCATGAGTACCACTGTCCAATACTGTGTGTGTTGTGTTATGTTCACTCACAGCATGAGTACCACTGTTCAATACTGTATGTGTTGTGTTATGTTCACTCACAGCATGAGTACCACTGTCCAATACTGTGTGTTGTGTTATGTTCACTCACAGCATGAGTACCACTGTCCAATACTGTGTGTGTTGTGTTATGTTCACTCACAGCATGAGTACCACTGTCCAATACTGTGTGTGTTGTGTTATGTTCACTCACAGCATGAGTACCATTGTCCAACACTGTGTGTGTTGTTATGTTCACTCACAGCATGAGTACCACTGTCCAATAGTGTGTGTGTTGTGTTATGTTCACTCACAGCATGAGTACCACTGTCCAATACTGTGTGTGTTGTGTTATGTTCACTCACAGCATGAGTACCACTGTTCAATACTGTGTGTGTTGTGTTATGTTCACTCACAGCATGAGTACCACTGTCCAATACTGTGTGTGTTGTGTTATGTTCACTCACAGCATGAGTACCACTGTTCAATACTGTATGTGTTGTGTTATGTTCACTCACAGCATGAGTACCACTGTCCAATAGTGTGTGTGTTGTGTTATGTTCACTCACAGCATGAGTACCACTGTCCAATACTGTGTGTGTTGTGTTATGTTCACTCACAGCATGAGTACCACTGTCCAATACTGTGTGTGTTGTTATGTTCACTCACAGTATGAGTACCACTGTCCAATACTGTGTGTGTTGCGTTATGTTCACTCACAGCATGAGTACCACTGTCCAATAGTGTGTGTGTTGTGTTATGTTCACTCACAGCATGAGTACCACTGTCCAATAGTGTGTGTGTTGTGTTATGTTCACTCACAGCATGAGTACCACTGTCCAATAGTGTGTGTGTTGTGTTATGTTCACTCACAGCATGAGTACCACTGTTCAATACCGTGTGTGTTGCGTTATGTTCACTCACAGCATGAGTACCACTGTCCAATACTGTGTGTGTTGTGTTATGTTCACTCACAGCAGGAGTACAACTGTGCAATACTGTGTGTGTTGTGTTATGTTTACTTACAGCATGAGTACCACTGTCCAATAGTGTGTGTATTGTGTTATGTTCACTCACAGCATGAGTACCACTGTAAAATACTGTAATTGTTGTGTTATGTTCACTCACAGCATGGGTACCACTGACCAATACTGTGTGTGTTGTGTTATGTTCATCCACAGCATGAGTACTGCTGACCAATACTGAGTGTGTTGTGTTATGTTCAGTCACAGCATGAGTACCACTGTCCAATAGTGTGTGTATTGTGTTATGTTCACTCACAGCATGAGTACCACTGTAAAATACTGTAATTGTTGTGTTATGTTCACTCACAGCATGGGTACCACTGACCAATACTGTGTGTGTTGTGTTATGTTCATCCACAGCATGAGTACTGCTGACCAATACTGAGTGTGTTGTGTTATGTTCAGTCACAGCATGAGTACCACTGTCCAATAGTGTGTGTGTTGTGTTATATTCACTCACAGCAGGAGTACAACTGTCCAATACTGTGTGTGTTGTGTTATATTCACTCACAGCATGAGTACAACTGTCCAATACTGTGTGTGTTGTGTTATATTCACTCACAGCATGAGTACCACTGTCCAACAGAGTGTGTGTTGTGTTACGTTCACTCACAGCATAACACACCATGAGTACCACTGTCCAATAGTGTGAGTGTTGTGTTATATTCACTCACAGCATGAGTACAACTGTCCAATACTGTGTGTGTTGTGTTACGTTCACTCGCAGCATGAGTACAACTGTCCAATACTGTGTGTGTTGTGTTACGTTCACTCGCAGCATGAGTACCACTGTCCAATAGTGTGTGTGTTGTGTTATGTTCACTCACAGCATGAGTACCACTGTTCAATACCGTGTGTGTTGCGTTATGTTCACTCACAGCATGAGTACCACTGTCCAATACTGTGTGTGTTGTGTTATGTTCACTCACAGCAGGAGTACAACTGTGCAATACTGTGTGTGTTGTGTTATGTTTACTTACAGCATGAGTACCACTGTCCAATAGTGTGTGTATTGTGTTATGTTCACTCACAGCATGAGTACCACTGTAAAATACTGTAATTGTTGTGTTATGTTCACTCACAGCATGGGTACCACTGACCAATACTGTGTGTGTTGTGTTATGTTCATCCACAGCATGAGTACTGCTGACCAATACTGAGTGTGTTGTGTTATGTTCAGTCACAGCATGAGTACCACTGTCCAATAGTGTGTGTATTGTGTTATGTTCACTCACAGCATGAGTACCACTGTAAAATACTGTAATTGTTGTGTTATGTTCACTCACAGCATGGGTACCACTGACCAATACTGTGTGTGTTGTGTTATGTTCATCCACAGCATGAGTACTGCTGACCAATACTGAGTGTGTTGTGTTATGTTCAGTCACAGCATGAGTACCACTGTCCAATAGTGTGTGTGTTGTGTTATATTCACTCACAGCAGGAGTACAACTGTCCAATACTGTGTGTGTTGTGTTATATTCACTCACAGCATGAGTACAACTGTCCAATACTGTGTGTGTTGTGTTATATTCACTCACAGCATGAGTACCACTGTCCAACAGAGTGTGTGTTGTGTTACGTTCACTCACAGCATAACACACCATGAGTACCACTGTCCAATAGTGTGAGTGTTGTGTTATATTCACTCACAGCATGAGTACAACTGTCCAATACTGTGTGTGTTGTGTTACGTTCACTCGCAGCATGAGTACAACTGTCCAATACTGTGTGTGTTGTGTTACGTTCACTCGCAGCATGAGTACCACTGTCCAATAGTGTGTGTGTTGTGTTATGTTCACTCACAGCATTGGTACCACTGTCCAATACTGTGTGTTGTGTTGTGTTATGTTCACTCACAGCATTAGTACCACTGACCATTACTGTGTGTTGTGTTATGCTCACTCACAGCATTAGTACCACTGACCATTACTGTGTGTTGTGTTATGCTCACTCACTGCATGAGCACTATTGACCCATTCTGTGTGTTGTGTCGAGTTAAGCTCACTCCCAGCATGAGTACCACTGTCCAATATTGTGTTTTGTGTTATGTTATGTTCACTCGCAGCATGAGTACCACTGACCAATACTGTGTGATGTGTTATGTTATGTTCACTCGCAGAATGAGTATTACTGACCAATATTGTGTGTTGTGTTATGTTCATTCACATCATGAGTGCAACTGTGCAATACTGTGTGTGTTGTGTTATGTTCTCTCACAGCATGCGTACCACTGTCCAATACTGTGTGCTGTGTTATGTTATGTTCACTCACAGCATGAGTACCACTGTTCAATACCGTGTGCTGTGTTGTGTCATG
>NC_091336.1:6302197-6319697 GCF_038502225.1 Cherax quadricarinatus
CACAGTCACGGCAGCCACGGACAGTGTATCACTGATCCTCACAGTCACGGCAGCCACGGACAGTGTATCACTCATCCTCACAGCTACGGACTGTGTATCACTGATCCTTGCAGCAACGGACAGTGGATCACTGATACTCACAGTGAACTGCAACCCTGCTGTAATAAGATACACATTACCTCACTATGTCAATATTGACCAGGGCCCAGGAGCTATCACTCAACTCCATCATTACGTACGCCTGCAGCGCACTGTAGAAGCCGGTATGTTCTCTGGTATTAAATTCTGTACTCGAAATTTTATTTATATACGAAAATAAAGTCTATATATTTATTACCCTAGTGGGATGGAGGGTGGGATGGAGGGCGAGATGGAGGGTGGGATGGAGGGCGAGATGGAGGGTGGGATGGAGGGCGAGAGGTATGGTGGGACGTAGGAGTGAGGGAGAGATGGAGAGAGGGAGGGGCAAGACGTGAGGAGGAAGGTTGGAGGCTGTACAGTTACCTTGACACAGTATAAAGAATGTAAGTCATTATAAGATGGCTGAAACAATTCATCAATAACCCGACGTTTCGGTCGTCATAAGAGTTTTTTTTTTTTTTTATCGTGAGACCAGACACTCGAAATTCCTACAGACTTGTGCGGTACACGGAAGTAGAGTCACGATGGGAGTCGAACAGTGACACACTGAACGTCTTCTAGGCTGTGAAATGTTAATTGAGAAAATAGTTATGAGGGGAAAAAAATAGGCCTTCATTCACAGCAATACATCACGACACCTCACTTCCTGCCTCTTCCTTCCTTCCTTCCTTCCTTCCTTCCTTGTTTTGTTGTGTCCTTCCTGTTGGATATTCTCGCTTCGCTTACGTCTTCTCTGAAGTAGAGAGAGTTAGACATTTACCTCTGGGCATCCTGCTAGCCACTGCCTGACTTTACGTCTAATAAAGCTTTCTCCAGTTGTCTATACAACTGAGTCTACTCCAGCTGTCTACACCACCGAGTCTACTCCACCTGTCTACACTACTGAGACTACTCCAGCTGTCTACACCACCTAGTCTACTCCAGCTGTCTACACTACCGAGTCTACTCAATTTTCAACACCAAGTCTACTTGCTGTCTACACCACCGAGTCTACTCCACCTGTCTACACTACTGAGACTACTCCAGCTGTCTACACCACCGAGTCTACTCCACCTGTCTACACTACTGAGACTACTCCAGCTGTCTACACCACCTAGTCTACTCCAGCTGTCTACACTACCGAGTCTACTCAATTTTCAACACCAAGTCTACTTGCTGTCTACACTACCGAGTCTACTCCAGCTGTCTACACCACCGAGTCTACTCCAGCTGTCTACACCACCGAGTCTACTCCAGCTGTCTACACCACCGAGTCTACTCCCTGGACTTACCTGGCTTAATGACTCACCTACAGTTGACTCTTTACTTCATTTTCCTTAAAATAATAAGAGCGTCCAGGCTGTTGTTGCTCCCACCTTACATAAGACACCACATTGCTATTATTACTGCTATTATTACTTCCACTATTATTATTTCTTCTGATAATACTACTATTATTACCGCTGTTACTAGTGCTATTATTACTGCTCTTAATGCTGTTGTTTTGCTGCTGTTATTGTTTTTACCACTGTTGCTATTACTGTTACTGTTGCTTTTACTGTTGCTATTACTATTGCTTTTGCTGTTGCTATTACTGTTACTGTTGCTTTTACTGTTGCTATTACTATTACTGTTGCTTTTACTGTTGCTATTACTATTACTGTTGCTTTTACTGTTGCTATTACTATTACTGTTGCTTTTACTGTTGCTATTACTATTACTGTTGCTTTTACTGTTGCTGTTACTATTACTGTTGCTTTTACTGTTGCTATTACTATTACTGTTGCTTTTACTGTTGCTATTACTATTACTGTTGCTTTTGCTGTTGCTATTACTGTTACTGTTGCTTTTACTGTTGCTATTATTATTACTGTTGCTTTTACTGTTGCTATTACTGTTACTGTTGCTTTTACTGTTGCTATTACTATTACTGTTGCTTTTACTGTTGCTATTACTATTACTGTTGCTTTTACTGTTGTTATTACTATTACTGTTGCTTTTGCTGTTGCTATTACTACTACTGTTGCTTTTGCTGTTGCTATTACTATTACTGTTGCTTTTACTGTTGCTATTACTATTACTGTTGCTTTTACTGTTGCTATTACTATTACTGTTGCTTTTACTGTTGCTATTACTATTACTGTTGCTTTTACTGTTGCTATTACTATTACTGTTGCTTTTGCTGTTGCTATTACTATTACTGTTGCTTTTGCTGTTGCTATTACTATTACTGTTGCTTTTGCTGTTGCTATTACTATTACTGTTGCTTTTGCTGTTGCTATTACTATTACTGTTGCTTTTACTGTTGCTATTACTATTATTGTTGCTTTTGCTGTTGCTATTACTATTACTGTTGCTTTTGCTGTTGCTATTACTATTACTGTTGCTTTTGCTGTTGCTATTACTATTACTGTTGCTTTTGCTGTTGCTATTACTATTACTGTTGCTTTTACTGTTGCTATTACTATTACTGTTGCTTTTGCTGTTGCTATTACTATTACTGTTGCTTTGCTGTTGCTATTACTATTACTGTTGCTTTTGCTGTTGCTATTACTATTACTGTTGCTTTTACTGTTGCTATTACTATTACTGTTGCTATTACTGTTGCTATTACTATTACTGTTGCTTTTACTGTTGCTATTACTATTACTGTTGCTATTACTGTTGCTATTACTATTACTGTTGCTATTACTGTTGCTATTACTATTACTGTTGCTTTTGCTGTTGCTATTACTATTACTGTTGCTTTTACTGTTGCTATTACTATTACTGTTGCTATTACTGTTGCTATTACTATTACTGTTGCTTTTACTGTTGCTATTACTATTACTGTTGCTATTACTGTTGCTATTACTATTACTGTTGCTATTACTGTTGCTATTACTATTACTGTTGCTTTTGCTGTTGCTATTACTATTACTGTTGCTTTTACTGTTGCTATTACTATTACTGTTGCTTTTACTGTTGCTATTACTATTACTTTTGCTATTACTGTTGCTATTACTATTACTGTTGCTTTTACTGTTGCTATTACTATTACTGTTGCTATTACTGTTGCTATTACTATTACTGTTGCTATTACTGTTGCTATTACTATTACTGTTGCTTTTGCTGTTGCTATTACTATTACTGTTGCTTTTACTGTTGCTATTACTATTACTGTTGCTATTACTGTTGCTATTACTATTACTGTTGCTTTTACTGTTGCTATTACTATTACTGTTGCTATTACTGTTGCTATTACTATTACTGTTGCTATTACTGTTGCTATTACTATTACTGTTGCTTTTGCTGTTGCTATTACTATTACTGTTGCTTTTACTGTTGCTATTACTATTACTGTTGCTTTTACTGTTGCTATTACTATTACTTTTGCTATTACTGTTGCTATTACTATTACTGTTGCTATTACTGTTGCTGTTATTGTTGCAAATTATTGTTTTTTTTATCCTTGATATCATTACTGTTCTCTCTTCTTATTTTTCTTCCTCCTCCTCCTCCTGTTCTCCTCCTTCCTTTTTTTCCTCCTCCTCTTTACGGTGCCTTCTTCTCTTCCTAACACTCAACATTATCGCATTTTCTTCGTTCTTCCTTCTTCCATATACTTTTGATATTACGTCTCGCAGCTGGCAAGAAAAATTCTGGAGTTGTGCAACATGTTGAGTCGAGTTCCTGTCAACTGAAGTTGCAACAGACAGTGCAAGAGAGGAAGTGGGGAAGGTAGGTAGATCGGTAGGTAGGTACGTAGGGAAGTGGGTGGGAAGGTAGGTAAATAGGACGGTAGGAAGGAAGAAAGGTAGGTAGGTAGGTAGGTACGAAGGAAGGAAGGATGGAAGGAAGGAAGGTAGGTAGGTAGATAGATAGATAGTAGGAAGGTAGGTAGGTAGATAGGTCGGAATGCAAATAGGTAGGTAAGTAGGTAGGTAGGTAGGTAGGAAGGTAGGTATGTAGGTAGGTAGGTAGGTAGGTAGGTAGGTAGGTAGGAATGTAAATAGATAGTTAGGTAGGTAGGAAGGAAGGAAAGAAACAAGGAAAGAAGAAAGGAAGGAAGGAAAGAAGGAAAGAAGAAAGGAAGGAAGGAAAGAAGGAAAGAAGGATGGATGGAAGGAAAGAAATCACAAAAGAAGGCAGTAACAAGTACAGCAACACAAGTAACAGTTAGGAACAGAAAGTAACAGCCGTTGGTCAGCAGTTAAATATTTACTGTCATTGTTGTGGTCCCACTCCAGTTGTATGTGTTTGTTGTGGTCCCACTCCAGTTGTATGTGTTTGCTGTGGTCCCACTCCAGTTGTATGTGTTTGTTGTGGTCCCACTCCAGTTGTATGTGTTTGCTGTGGTCCCACTCCAGTTGTATGTGTTTGTTGTGGTCCCACTCCAGTTGTATGTGTTTGTTGTGGTCCCACTCCAGTTGTATGTGTTTGTTGTGGTCCCACTCCAGTTGTATGTGTTTGCTGTGGTCCCACTCCAGTTGTATGTGTTTGCTGTGGTCCCACTCCAGTTGTATGTGTTTGTTGTGGTCCCACTCCAGTTGTATGTGTTTGCTGTGGTCCCACTCCAGTTGTATGTGTTTGCTGTGGTCCCACTCCAGTTGTATGTGTTTGCTGTGGTCCCACTCCAGTTGTATGTGTTTGCTGTGGTCCCACTCCAGTTGTATGTGTTTGCTGTGGTCCCACTCCAGTTGTATGTGTTTGCTGTGGTCCCACTCCAGTTGTATGTGTTTGTTGTGGTCCCACTCCAGTTGTATGTGTTTGCTGTGGTCCCACTCCAGTTGTATGTGTTTGCTGTGGTCCCACTCCAGTTGTATGTGTTTGTTGTGGTCCCACTCCAGTTGTATGTGTTTGCTGTGGTCCCACTCCAGTTGTATGTGTTTGTTGTGGTCCCACTCCAGTTGTATGTATTTGCTGTGGTCCCACTCCAGTTGTATGTGTTTGCTGTGGTCCCACTCCAGTTGTATGTGTTTGCTGTGGTCCCACTCCAGTTGTATGTGTTTGCTGTGGTCCCACTCCAGTTGTATGTGTTTGCTGTGGTCCCACTCCAGTTGTATGTGTTTGCTGTGGTCCCACTCCAGTTGTATGTGTTTGCTGTGGTCCCACTCCAGTTGAATGTTTCCTGTGGTCCCACTCCAGTTGTATGCTTCCTGTGGTCCCACTCCAGTTGTATGTGTTTGCTGTGGTCCCACTTGGTCCCACTCCAGTTGAATGTTTCCTGTGGTCCCACTCCAGTTGTATGTTTCCTGTGGTCCCACTCCAGTTGTATGTGTTTGCTGTGGTCCCACTCCAGTTGAATGTTTCCTGTGGTCCCACTCCAGTTGTATGTTTCCTGTGGTCCCACTCCAGTTGTATGTGTTTGCTGTGGTCCCACTCCAGTTGAATGTTTCCTGTGGTCCCACTCCAGTTGTATGTTTCCTGTGGTCCCACTCCAGTTGTATGTTTGCTGTGGTCCCACTCCAGTTGTATGTTTGCTGTGTTCCCACTCCAGTTGTATGTTTGCTGTGGTCCCACTCCAGTTGAATGTTTCCTGTGGTCCCACTCCAGTTGTATGTGTTTGCTGTGGTCCCACTCCAATTGTATGTTTCCTGTGGTCCCACTCCAGTTGTATGTGTTCGCTGTGGTCCCACTCCAGTTGTATGTTTCCTGTGGTCCCACTCCAGTTGTGTGTGTTTGCTCTGGTCCCACTCCAGTTGTATGTTTGCTGTGGTCCCACTCCAGTTGTATGTTTCCTGTGGTCCCACTCCAGTTGTATGTTTGCTATGGTCTCACTCCAGTTGTGTGTTTCCTGTGGTCCCACTCCAGTTGTATGTTTGCTGTGGTCCCACTCCAGTTGTATGTTTGCTGTGGTCCCACTCCAGTTGAATGTTTCCTGTGGTCCCACTCCAGTTGTATGTGTTTGCTGTGGTCCCACTCCAGTTGTGGGTGTTTCCTGTGGTCCCACTCCAGTTGTATGTGTTTGCTGTGGTCCCACTCCAGTTGTATGTTTCCTGTGGTCCCACTCCAGTTGTGTGTGTTTGCTGTGGTCCCACTCCAGTTGTATGTTTGCTGTGGTCCCACTCCAGTTGTATGTTTGCTGTGGTCCCACTCCAGTTGTATGTTTGCTGTGGTCCCACTCCAGTTGTGGGTGTTTGCTGTGGTCCCACTCCAGTTGTGGGTGTTTGCTGTGGTCACACTCCAGTTGTGGGTGTTTGCTGTGGTCCCACTCCAGTTGTGGGTGTTTGCTGTGGTCCCACTCCAGCTGTGGGTGTTTGCTGTGGTCCCACTCCAGTTGTGGGTGTTTCCTGTGGTCCCACTCCAGTTGTGTGTGTTTGCTGTGGTCCCACTCCAGTTGTATGTTTGCTGTGGTCCCACTCCAGTTGTATGTTTGCTGTGGTCCCACTCCAGTTGTATGTTTGCTGTGGTCCCACTCCAGTTGTGGGTGTTTGCTGTGGTCCCACTCCAGTTGTGGGTGTTTGCTGTGGTCACACTCCAGTTGTGGGTGTTTGCTGTGGTCCCACTCCAGTTGTGGGTGTTTGCTGTGGCCCCACTCCAGTTGTGGGTGTTTGCTGTGGTCCCACTCCAGTTGTGGGTGTTTCCTGTGGTCCCACTCCAGTTGTGGGTGTTCGCTGTGGTCCCACTCCAGTTGTGGGTGTTTGCTGTGGTCCCACTCCAGTTGCATGTTTCCTGTGGTCCCACTCCAGTTGTATGTTTGCTGTGATCCCACTCCAGTTGTATGTTTCCTGTGGTCCCACTCCAGTTGTGGGTGTTTGCTGTGGTCCCACTCCAGTTGTATGTTTCCTGTGGTCCCACTCCAGTTGTATGTTTGCTGTGGTCCCACTCCAATTGTGGGTGTTTGTTGTGGTCCCACTCCAGTTGTATGTTTCCTGTGGTCCCACTCCAGTTGTATGTTTCCTGTGGTCCCACTCCAGTTGTATGTTTCCTGTGGTCCCACTCCAGTTGTGTGTATGTTTGTTGTGGTCCCACTCCAGTTGTATGTATGTTTGATGTGGTCCCACTCCAGTTGTATGCTTGCTGTGGTCCCACTCCAGTTGTGTGTATGTTTGTTGTGATCCCACTCCAGTTGTGTGTTTGTTGTGGTCACACTCCAGTTGTATGTATGTTTGTTGTGGTCCCACTCCAGTTGTATGTATGTTTGTTGTGGCCCCACTCCAGTTGTATGTATGTTTGTTGTGGTCCCACTCCAGTTGTATTTATGTTTGTTGTATTCCCACTCCAGTTGTGTGTATGCTTGCTGTGGTCCCACTCCAGTTGTGTGTATGTTTGCTGTGGTCCCACTCCAGTTGTATGCATGTTTGCTGTGGTCCCACTCCAGTTGTGTGTATGTTTGATGTGGTCCCACTCCGGTTATGTGTTTGATTGTTATTGTCCCACTCCAGTTGTGTGTATGTTTGTTGTAGTCCCACTCCAGTGATGTGAATGATTGTTGTGGTCCCACTTCAGTTGCATCCATGTTTAATGTAGCCCCACTCCAGTTGTGCACATGTTTGTTGTAGCCCCACTCCAGTTGTGCACATGTTTGTTGTGGTCCCACTCCAGTTGTGTGTATAGCTGTCGAGATCTCACTCCAGTAATGTGTACGGTTGTTTGGGTCTCACTCACTCCAGCAATGGAATACAAGACTCTTACTCTCCCCACTCACTCCAGTAATGGAGTGTATGACTCTCACTCTCCCAATTCACTCCAGTAATGGAGAGTAAGAGTCTTACTCTCCCCACTCACTCCAGTAATGGAGTGTAAGACTCTCACTCTCCCAATTCACTCCAGTAATGGAGAGTAAGACTCTTACTCTCCCCACTCACTCCAGTAATGGAGTGTAAGACCCTCACTCTCCCCACTCACACCAGTAATGGAGTGTAAGACTCTCACTCTCCCCACTCACACCAGTAATGGAGTGTAAGACCCTCACTCTCCCCACTCACACCAGTAATGGAGTGTAAGACTCCCACTCTCCCCACTCACACCAGTAATGGAGTGTAAGACTCCCACTCTCCCCACTCACACCAGTAATTGAGTGTAAGACTCCCACTCTCCCCACTCACACCAGTAATAGAGTGTAAGACTCCCACTCTCCCCACTCACACCAGTAATAGAGTGTAAGACTCCCACTCTCCCCACTCACACCAGTAATGGAGTGTAAGACTCCCACTCTCCCCACTCACACCAGTAATGGAGTGTAAGACTCCCACTCTCCCCACTCACACCAGTAATGGAGTGTAAGACTCCCACTCTCCCCACTCACACCAGTAATGGAGTGTAAGACTCTCACTCTCCCCACTCACACCAGTAGTGGAGTGTAAGACTCCCACTCTCCCCACTCACGCCAGTAATGGAGTGTAAGACTCCCACTCTCCCCACTCACACCAAGAGCTTCTGCTCAAGACCGTATAGTACTTTTACCCTTTTTTTAAGAGCGGTGTAATGCTTCTTTTCAGTATTTTTTTGCACCTGGGCTGCTGGTTTTTTTCCTCTTTCTCCTTTAATCATGTGAAACCTGGAGCCGCTGTGGTGGCTGCCAGTGGTAAGTTTCACCAAGGTGGAAGTTCTTCCTGTGAAGTTTTAGGCTTCCTGAAGTTTTAAATTGTGCTGTGCTCTTTGGTTGAACCGGTGGTGGTGCTGTGGTTGGCTATATTTGTTTTACGTGGTTGGTTGGTGGCTTTCTTGGTTGGTGAGGCTGGTGTGGAGAGGAGGTTGACTGGTGTTTGAGAGGATGAAGGGGGTGAGGCTGGTGTGGAGGGGAGGTTGACTGGTGTCTGAGAGGGTGAAGGGGGTTACTAAGGTTGGTGTGGAGGGGAGGTTGACTGGTGTCTGAGAGGGTGAAAGGGGTTACTAAGGATGGTGTGGAGGGGAGGTTGACTGGTGTCTGAGAGGGTGAAGGGGGTTACTAAAGTTGGTGTGGAGGGGAGGTTGACTGGTGTCTGAGAGGGTGAAAGGGGTTACTAAGGATGGTGTGGAGGGGAGGTTGACTGGTGTCCGAGAAGGTGAAGGGGGTTACTAAGGTTGGTGTGGAGGGGAGGTTGACTGGTGTCTGAGAGGGTGAAAGGGGTTACTAAGGATGGTGTGGAGGGGAGGTTGACTGGTGTCTGAGAGGGTGAAGGGGGTTACTAAGGTTGGTGTGGAGGGGAGGTTGACTGGTGTCTGAGAGGGTGAAGGGGGTTACTAAGGTTGGTGTGGACGGGAGGTTGACTGGTGTCTGAGAGGGTGAAGGGGGGTTACTAAGGATGGTGTGGAGGGGAGGTTGACTGGTGTCTGAGAGGGTGAAAGGGGTAATGTTGGTGTTGACAGGAGGTTGACTGATGTCTGAGAAGGTGAAGGGGGTTACTAAGGTTGGTGTGGAGGGGAGGTTGACTGGTGTCTGAGAGGGTGAAGGGGGTTACTAAGGTTGGTGTGGAGCGGAGGTTGACTGGTGTCTGAGAGGGTGAAGGGGGCTACTAAGGATGGTGTGGAGGGGAGGTTGACTGGTGTCTGAGAGGGTGAAAGGGGTAATGTTGGTGTTGACAGGAGGTTGACTGGTGTCTGAGAGGGTGAAGGGGATGAGGCTGGTGTGGAGGGGAGGTTGACTGGTGTCTGAGAGGGTGAAGGGGGTGAGACTGGTGTGGACGGGAGGTTGACTGGTGTCTGAGAGGGTGAAGGGGGTAAGGTTGGTGTGGACAGGAGGTTGACTGGTGTCTGGGAGGGTGAAGGGGGTAAGGTTGGTGTGGTCAGGAGGTTGACTGGTGTCTGAGAGGGTGAAGGGGATGAGGCTGGTGTGGAGTGAAGGTTGACTGGTGTCTGAGAGGGTGAAGGTGGTGAGGCTGGTGTGGAGGGGAGGTTGACTGGTGTCTGAGAGGGTGAAGGGAGTAAGGTTGGTGTGGAGGGGGGGTTGACTGGTGTCTGAGAGGGTGAAGGGAGTAAGGTTGGTGTGGAGGGGAGGTTGACTGGTGTCTGAGAGGGTGAAGGGGGTAAGGTTGGTGTGGAGGGGAGGTTGACTGGTGTCTGAGAGGGTGAAGGGGGTAAGGTTGGTGTGGAGGGGTGGTTGACTGGTGTCTAAGAGGTTGAAGGGAGTAAGGTTGGTGTGGAGGGGAGGGTGACTGGTGTCTGAGAGGGTGAAGGGAGTAAGGTTGGTGTGGAGGGGAGGTTGACTGGTGTCTGAGAGGGTGAAGGGGGTAAGGTTGGTGTGGAGGGGAGGTTGACTGGTGTCTGAGAGGGTGAAGGGAGTAAGGTTGGTGTGGAGGGGAGGTTGACTGGTGTCTGAGAGGGTGAAGGGGGTAAGGTTGGTGTGGAGGGGAGGTTGACTGGTGTCTGAGAGGGTGAAGGGGGTAAGGTTGGTGTGGAGGGGAGGTTGACTGGTGTCTGAGAGGGTGAAGGGGGTAAGGTTGGTGTGGAGGGGAGGTTGACTGGTGTCTGAGAGGGTGAAGGGGGTAAGGTTGGTGTGGAGGGGAGGTTGACTGGTGTCTGAGAGGGTGAAGGGGGTAAGGTTGGTGTGGAGGGGAGGTTGACTGGTGTCTGAGAGGGTGAAGGGGGTAAGGTTGGTGCGGAGGGGAGGTTGACTGGTGTCTGAGAGGGTGAAGGGGGTAAGGTTGGTTTCGCTGAATAAGGATGATAAAAAAAATGAGTTGTGAGAGTTGGGATGGGGGAGAGGAGGGAGTGGGAGAGTTAAGGGAAAGCGAGTACGTCACACACCTGCGCTTCCCTCACCTCTATTTGCCTGCTTGTGGGACGACCGAGGGGAAAACACAAGGGGAAGGTAGGCCGGTGTGACAGGGTTGACTTGGTTGAGGGGAAGGGGGATAGGCTGGTGTGGAGCAAGGATGGCGTCAGTAATTAGTCTAGGGTGGGAGAGCAAGTTGAGTTGATATACTCTGGGGTTGGTATATTCTGGGGCTGTCGTGCCGAGTAGGTTAAACTTGCGATCTTGGTTTAAATAGCAATGATCTTCTTGCGAATAAGGCAAGCGAAAATTTGTGTATGCAATAATATCGCAAAAATCATTCTGAAACTAACGAGAAAAATATATTTCATCGTAAACTCATTGTAAATATAATTATTGTAAACTTATCTAAAATATATTTAGTTGAATTAGGCTAAATTAAATTGCGCGTCTTATATTAGGGTCAGGTAGGTTTTCTAAGGCTCTTTTGCTACAAAATTATTTCTTTTTGCATTAACATATACTTAAAAAATATCTTTAAACGAATAAGAGAAAATTTTAGAACGGAATTAATTTTTAAATAAGTTCTTTCTAACTGACCAGTTTTACCTATTCGGCACGACATATATATATATATATATATATATATATATATATACATATATATATATATATATATATATATATATATATATATATATATATATATATATATATATATATATATATATATATATATATATATATATATATATATATGTATACATATATATATATATATATATATATATATATATATATATATATATATATATATATATATATATATATGTATACATGTATATATATATATATATATATATATATATATATATATATATATATATATATATATATATATATATATATATATATGTATACATATATATATATATATATATATATATATATATATATATATATATATATATATATATATATATATATATATATACATATATATATATATATATATATATATATATATATATATATATATATATATATATATATATATATATATATATATATATATAATTCAATCTTAAGTTCTCTAATATAAGGCCTTTAAATTAATACATTATGTTCACCTAATTAAGTAAAAATCATTTTGACTCTTATAGACAAGCAGTCACGTTTCTGGTATATTGATGAATCTGGAATTGTTGGAAGGGAAATTACCAATAGACCTCAGTGGCAGCCCACAACTGTGTCAAGGGCTGCCATTGATGCCTTCCACCTTGCCTCAGAGAATTTTCCCTCCTATTTGTTGCTGTCTTGCAACATTGCATAGTTCCTGACGACGCACAAGAGTGCGAAAGATCTAGGGGTAAATATTTCCATTCCTAAGTGGCTTGTGCTTCATTCTTAAGATCGCCTGTTTGCGACTGTACTGCAGCTATCATATAAAATTATAAATATAAACATGAAAGAGGAACAACACTGGTGGCAATATAAACAGTCATATACATCACACACAAGTGATCATCCACAGAGACCTGGTGACATGTGAAGCTTGTTTTATGTAGTCTAATGACCAGGCTTTCTTATAACTGCTCGTCCTCATCTTCAACTTCGTCATCCTCGTCACTTTCATCGTCATTATCATCTTCATCTTCCATAGGAGCACTGGTAGTGATGCAGTTAATTTCCTCAGGACCTGAGCAGTGCCATCAGCTAGCGCACGGCATAAGAGCATTGAAACACCTGCGTCTCATATGAGAAAACCTTTCTGAGCTGGGTATTTACGTTTCACGTGCAGTGTACCTATTTAATGTGTCTACTGGTAGTCAGATGTACTGTTGACATACTCAGATTGTTAACATACTTCTCACATTATACCTTCGCTGTGTAAACTATATCCAGTGGTGGAGATGGTGAGTCAATCACCACGGAACTCTGCCACAACGAGGTTTTGTTTTCATATATCCAGACCACTTTGACTACGTTGCATCTGAGTTTTCTAGATTTGCAACCTCAGCCTGCCATGAAACCTAGCTAGCTAGCCAGAATAATACTACTACGGACTTGTCATCGCTTCACAGTTCTGGCTAACCGTGCTGCCAGCCGGCGAAGATTACTTGTAGACAACGCTTTTGTACGGCGTGTGTCGAATACAGGTCGAATAGAGCAGAGAGCTCATTGAGCTGCAGACGCAAGTGCACCAGCCTTTGCACTCGATGCACGCCACATCCTGTGTTGTGGCAGTGAAAGCAACAAGTAACAGTATACAGTCTGTCCTCAACTGCTTTTTGAAATATATATATATATATATATATATATATATATATATATATCATTTGTGTTTATTTAGCAAAATTAAACTGAAGGTTATGAGCCATACCCCAGCCGGGATTGAACCCGCGGTCATAGAGTCTCAAAACTCCAGCCCGTCGCGTTAGCCACTAGACCAGCTAGCTACAATAAGATTCATCCAACTAGGTATATTTCTACACCATAAGAAGGTTAGCACAGGCACCACTGTGACCACACATGCAAGTT
Organism: Cherax quadricarinatus; assembly: GCF_038502225.1. Taxonomy (NCBI): domain Eukaryota; kingdom Metazoa; phylum Arthropoda; class Malacostraca; order Decapoda; family Parastacidae; genus Cherax; species Cherax quadricarinatus. The sequence goes on from NC_091336.1 coordinate 6,315,477, forward strand.
TTTACAGACGAATCTCCAGCTAGCGTGGCCGTGACGAACTCTAGCTCAAGTCCCTTCACTGCCGTCAACTTGCATTTGTGGTCACAGTGGTGCCTGTGCTAACCTTCCTATGGTGTAGAAATATACCTAGTTGGACGAATCTTATTGTGGCTAGCTGGTCTAGTGGCTAACGCGACGGGCTGGAGTTTTGAGACTCTATGACCGCGGGTTCAATCCCGGCCGGGGTATGGTCTGTTTGCAATCGTGTCATTACGATTTCGTGAGTCATGAAGGTTATGAGATTCTGCAACTTACAATACCTTTATCACTTCCCTGTGTCTTTACACGCTCCGATGTATTATATTATCACTGATATGCATGCACAGGTTTAGATGTTTGAATAATCTTAAAAAATCATATAAGAAGCGAAGTTATGGCCAAAAACGACATATACAACCATATTCGTGGAGATTTTCTTTTGGATTTCTGCTCAATGTTGCCATGATGGCATTCATGGATCCTGTATTAGGGATCCCTAAGATAATAAATCTCTCCAAAAAAAGGGACTACCAGCAATTCCAGGTTCACTCTAGGGTTGTAATAAAGTTGGTAGAATTACCGACAATATGTAAAGTAAAAGGACACAAGTGCAACTAATGTGACATTTATTGTAGCAACGTTTCGCTCTCCAGGAGCTTTATCAAGCCATTACAAACAATACATGGACACAGAGGGTATATACAGGTTCAGAGTGAGGTGAATACTAGTGAGGTACCATTTCGATGTTCACTAGTGGTAGTAGTAGTAGTAGTAGTGGTAGTGACAAAAGCAATTAATTCGTACATGAGTAAAAGGATATAAAAGCTATTACTTGGGTAACATAAAAATAGGTTGGACAAATATAAACTGGAATGAGGCAGGTTGTTTCAGTGTTCACTCTCTGTGCTTTGTGTAGTATAACAGGAGAGACTATGTGATGGCAGGGTTTACTGTTTTCAGGAGGATTCTTGCTAAGACTTCGGAGATGGTGAAGCTGCCGTTGTTTTGTTTAATTGTATTCGAAACAGCGATCAGTGCTGATTCAAGGCACTTGCGTGTGCGGAAATTAGTTTCTTTTATCACTAATTGGGCGTCTCTGAATTTCATAAGATGATTGGTGGAATTTCGGTGTTGTACACAGGCGTTGTTTAAGTTGTCGTTCCTACATGCGTATATGTGTTCATTGAGGCGGGTGTCGAGGTTTCTTGCTGTTTCACCTACGTAGATTTTGTCACAGCCTCCACAGGGTATAGTGTAAACTCCTGCATTGACTGGTTCGTGGTGCTTGGGTTTTGTCCTGGTTAGATCCTTTATTGAAGTGGTAGAAGCGATGGCGACTCTGGTGTTAGCTTGTGAAAGTACTTTTGAGACGTTTAGTGCAACCTGGCTGTTGGGAAGAATTATAACTTTGTTGGGAGCGGTGTTGATGCGTGGAGAATTGATGATCTGAAGAGCTCTTTTCTTGCAGTCTTTGATGAAAAAAGAAGGAAATTGTAACTTAGTGAATGTTTGGTGAATGTAAGTACATTCCTCGTCAAGAAACTCAGGACTACAAATTCGGTATGCTCTTAGGAAAAACCCGATGATGATGCCTCTTTTGGTCTTGGTATCTTGACTGGAATAGAAGTGTGTGAGATCATTTTTATTGGTGGGTTTCCGATAAACTTGAAATCTTAGGTTGTTGTCTACTTTGTGAATGAGGACGTCGAGGAAAGGTAGCTTGTCATTGGACTCTTCTTCTAGTGTAAACTGAATCGCTGGTTCAACTGCGTTGAGCCTTGCCTGAAGATCCCGTACATCAAAACGTTTTGGAGTTATTACGAGGACATCGTCCACGTAACGTAACCAAGTGACGCTTGAAGGGATGATGTTGGCGAAGTGTTCAGACTCTAGGTGTTCCATGTATAAGTTGGCTAGGACGGCACTTATTGGGGACCCCATTCCCATGCCATAGGTTTGTTTCACTAGGCTGCTAAATATGATGAAGGAGCTTGGTACTCCTTGTGTGAGTGATGATATGGTATTACCAAACACGGTACCTAGTATTGAAATGTTGAGAAGCTAACACTGTCTCCACAAGTTAACTAAATACTGTCACCAGAAATCTTAACTAAGTAAAAACGAATCGAAAGGGATAACAAAAACATGTAGTGATATTTAATTCTACAATCTGCGTCATTATTGACAACAAGAGCATTTAATCCCTCCATGGCAATTGTGTTTATTTAATATCACTTTTTTTAAAACAGCTTCCAAGCATCTTATCACCAATAATTTCTTGCTTAAATTAACGGCAAATACAAGTTTTAAGGAGTAACTCTCTCGCCTAAGTATAAGTAAGCAAATATCGTAAATTATATACAATAATGGATCTAAACACGAGGCTACAAGCATGGTTGCAGCTGATGTTGCCACACCCCTAGTTAAGAATTATAGTAATAATTTTGAGTAGGGCATTAGAATTAACAGCTGGGTTTCTACTTTAAGAATTGAATTGTTTGTCATTTTAAAGGCACTAAATTTACCTTGTGACCATGAACTTGACTCCTTGATCATTACTGATTCTATGTCATCACTAAAGGCACTTGACTCGCATAATGACTCTACCAACATGCTCATTGGAGAGGCCAGGTATACATATTCAAAATTCAAAGAGAAAGGAATTAATGTACAATTCTTATGGATTCCATCACACAGTGAATTACGTCTACATGATGAATCTGATGAATCAAGCAACGAAAGCAACGTACAATACTCTGAATTAAGATTATAATCTTGCCTGCCTGTGTCTAGCATTAGAATCAGTATTGTGGGAAATTTGAATAGGGAATAATATCGTCACAGGAATAAACTTAGAAGGGTGTGTAGATGTGTAACTCACTGTGGTAACATGAACGTAGATAATCACATTTACTGAGCAACTTGTACCGTAAACAGACTGACTGATGTTATAGTCGCCAGACTTAAGCTTGGTTACTAGTACTTCTCAAAAATTATTATGTACAAAGATACATTTATAACCCGCATATAAGAGAAAGAGAGAGAGAGAGAGAGAGAGAAAAGCCTATGACGATGTTTCGTCCCGACTTGGACCACGTACAGGTAGAGTCGAAATGTCTTTGTAAGCTCCTCTCTGCTGTGTGCGTGTTATTTGTGTACTGTTCCAGTCACGGTTTGTGACTGTTTGTTCTTTATATATAAAGATGATCAAACTAAATGTAGTGTTGGTCAGCCTTATAGTCAGTTCCTTGAACACTGTGTCCTTGATTGTGTACCAGTGTTGGTCAGCGTTGTCAGTTCCTTGAACACTGTGTTCTTGATTGTGTACCAGTGTTGGTCAGCCTTATGGTGAGTTCCTTGAACACTGTGTCCTTGATTGTGTACCAGTGTTGGTCAGCCTTATGGTCAGTTCCTTGAACACTGTGTCCTTGATTGTGTACCAGTGTTGGTCAGCCTTATGGTCAGTTCCTTGAACGCTGTGTCCTTGATTGTGTACCAGTGTTGGTCAGCCTTATAGTCAGTTCCTTGAACACTGTGTCCTTGATTGTGTACCAGTGTTGGTCAGCGTTATTGTCAGTTCCTTGAACACTGTGTTCTTGATTGTGTACCAGTGTTGGTCAGCCTTATGGTGAGTTCCTTGAACACTGTGTCCTTGATTGTGTACCAGTGTTGGTCAGCCTTATGGTCAGTTCCTTGAACGCTGTGTCCTTGATTGTGTACCAGTGTTGGTCAGCCTTATGGTCAGTTCCTTGAACGCTGTGTCCTTGATTGTGTACCATTGTTGGTCAGCCTTATGGTCAGTTCCTTGAACACAGTGTCCTTGATTGTGTACCAGTGTTGGTCAGCCTTATGGTCAGTTCCTTGAACACTGTGTGCTTGATTGTGTACCAGTGTTGGTCAGCCTTATGGTCAGTTCCTTGAACACTGTGTCCTTGATTGTGTACCAGTGTTGGTCAGCCTTATGGTCAGTTCCTTGAACACAGTGTCCTTGATTGTGTACCAGTGTTGGTCAGCCTTATGGTCAGTTCCTTGAACACTGTGTCCTTGATTGTGTACCAGTGTTGGTCAGCCTTATGGTCAGTTCCTTGAACACTGTGTCCTTGATTGTGTACCAGTGTTGGTCAGCCTTATGGTCAGTTCCTTGAACACTGTGTCCTTGATTGTGTACCAGTGTTGGTCAGCCTTATGGTCAGTTCCTTGAAC
>NC_091336.1:6327197-6329697 GCF_038502225.1 Cherax quadricarinatus
CACCACCACCACCACCACCACCACCACCGCCACCACCACTACCACCACCACCACTACCACCACCACCACTACTACTGTCACCGTCACCGTCACCACCACTACTACTATCACCACCACCACTACCACCACCACTACCACTACCACCACCACCACCACCACTACTACTATCAACACCACCACCACCACCACTACTACTATCACAACCACCAACACCACAACTACCACCAACGCCACTACTACTATTACCACCACCACCACCACTACCACTACTACTATCACCACCACCAACACCACAACTACCACCAACGCCACTACTACTACCACCACCACTACTACTACTATCATAACCACCACCACCACCACCAACACCATCACTACCACCACCACCACCACTACTACTGCTACCACCACCACCACCACCACCACCACTACTACTATCACCACCACCACCCCCACGACTTCTATCACCTCCACCACTACTACTATCACCACCACCACTACCACCACCACTACCACTACCACCACCACCACCACTACTACTATCACAACCACCAACACCACAACTACCACCAACGCCACTACTACTACCACCACCACTACTACTACTACTGGAAATAAATGGTATAAAATACCGACACAATGGAAATATAAACACAAATGCAATATAATGTGATCCTTTATTGACAACGTTTCACCCACACAGTGGGCTTTTTCAAGTCACACACGGATCTACCTGGGGTTGGAAGGTACGGGAGTATTTATAGTCATGTTCAGAATGTTGAGGTCAGGTGGAGAATGCTGCATCTGATGATCTACCGGGTGGGGTTATAGAGTCTTGGGTAGCTTGGCAGGGGTATTGGACAAGTTGTGAGTAGACCTTCTGCAGTGTTCTATGTTCTTATGTGGGATAGCGATGAAGAAGTTTCTTGGCGAGTGGTTCAGCTATGTTATAGAGCCATTGTTCTGGTTGAAATTGTTGGTTATAGAGATAAGCGATGATTCCAGGATTCTTCTGTATTGAGTGTTGTCTTCTGTGGCTATAAGTCTTGAGTTTCTGTAGTTAATTAAATGGTTGTGTGAATTGCGATGTTGTACACAGGCATTCCTTGTATCGTCAGTCCTGCTTGCATATTGGTGTTCTGAAATACGTGTTTGGAGGTCTCTTGATGTTTCGCCCACATATAATTTGTTGCAGTCATTACAAGGGATTATGTATACCCCTGCAGAGGATGGAGGCTTGTCCTGTCTACTACTGGTGATGTCCTTGATGGTCGTGGTTGTGGAGGTAGATACTTGGAATGATGTTTTGGCAAAGATGTTGGAAACATGTTTGGCAATGGAGTTGGTGGGAAGGACTATGTATCTCTTCTCGGCAGTGTCTTCTCTGGGTGTGTTGAAGATGTTTAATGCCCGCCGTCTGCAGTCTCTGATGAAGTGACGAGGATAGCGGAGTTTAGAAAATACTTGTTCAATTATAGTGCATTCTTCCTCAAGGAACTCGTTGCTGCAGATTCTGAGTGCACGCAGGAAGAAGCCTATAATTACACCACGTTTGGTTTTGGTGTCGTGGTGAGAGTAGAAGTGGAGAAGATCGTTTTGGTTGGTGGGTTTTCGATAGACTTTAAAACGAAGTTCGTGGTCAGCTTTGCAGAGCAGAACATCAAGGAAAGGAAGAGTGTTGTCGACTTCTTCAAGTGTGAACTGGATTGAAGGCTCGACCTGGTTGAGCTTGTCTTGGAGAGCTTGAACGTTGAAGCGTTTAGGAGTTATGAGGAGAATGTTGTCAACATAACGGAGCCAGGTGACAGACGAAGGAATAATGGTGGAGAAACGTTCGGCTTCTAGATGTTCCATGTATAGGTTCGCCAGGACTGCACTGAGTGGCGAACCCATGGGTAGTCCAAAAGTCTGCTGAAAGAGGTGATTTTCGAAAGAGAAACACGTAAAGCCAACACATAGTTCAACAAGGTCGATGAAATCGCTGGCTGGAATGGGAAGATCAAGTGAATCGTCAATTTTCCTGCGCAAGAGATCAATGGCTTGTGTAGTAGGTACTTTGGTGAATAGGGAAGTCACGTCAAGGCTGAACATGACTATAAATACTCCCGTACCTTCCAACCCCAGGTAGATCCGTGTGTGACTTGAAAAAGCCCACTGTGTGGGTGAAACGTTGTCAATAAAGGATCACATTATACTGCATATGTGTTTATATTTCCACTACTACTACTATCACCACCACCACCTCCCCAACACCACCACTACCACCACCACCACTACTACTATTACCACCACTACTACTACTACTATCACCACCTCTACCAACCTCACCACCACCACCACTACTATTATCACCACCTTTACCAACACCAACACCACCACCAACACCAACACCACCACCAACACCAACACCATCACCAACACCAACACCACCACAAACATCACCACCAACACCACCACCAACACCACCACTAACACCAACACCATCACCAACACCAACACC
>NC_091336.1:6332197-6342197 GCF_038502225.1 Cherax quadricarinatus
TGGGGTTTTGCCCATTGCTGCAGCCATGGGATTGTGATCCTTCTTCCTAGATAACTCAACGAGTGAGGAAGATGTGTTGGATAAACCCTACGAGGGGTATGTGTGTGTGTGTGTGTGTGTGTGTGTGTGTGTGTGTGTGTGTGTGTGTGTGTGTGTGTGTGTGTGTGTGTGTGTGTGTGTGTGTGTGTGGTATCAGTGTGTTGCGTCAGAACGTCCCCTTGATGGAACGTCACTCTAGGCAACCAAACTTTAAGTGTGTAAACCCTTTCGTAAACTGACGTACGAACGTCAGTGGTCACAGATGTCTTTGCGCGTGTGTCATTCAGACAGCTGACGTAAGGGCGTTCACGTAAGAACGTCAGTGAGATTTCCACATGAATCCTTAAGCCTGGTACCCCTTCAGAGCGTGTGCCTGTCTTGCAAGAACGTCGGTGAAGGTTGCAGACGTTCTGACTCATGCAAGGTCACGTCTGCTCCTAAACTGGACATTATTTTCGTGGGTTTTGAGGAGAGTGTCGTGCACGACATAAATATATAGAGAAAATGGGGCTGATGCACATCCTGTGCGCACTGTGTTATATGGAGCACGGACTGGTGCACTCTGTTGTACGAGGCACGGACTGGTGCACTCTGTTGTACGGGGCACGGACTGGTGCACTCTGTTGTACGGGGCACGGGCTGTTACACTCTGTTGTACGGGGCACGGATTGATGCACTCTGTTGTACGGGGCACGGACTGGTGCACTCTGTTGTACGGGGCACGGACTGGTGCACTCTGTTGCACGGGGCACGGACTGGTGCACTCTGTTGTACGGGGCACGGGCTGTTGCATACTGTTGTACGGGGCACAGATTGATGCACTCTGTTGTACGGGGCACGGACTGGTGCACTCTGTTGTACGGGGCACGGGCTGTTGCACACTGTTGTACGGGGCACGGATTGATGCACACTGTTGTACGGGGCACGGATTGATGCACTCTGTTGTACGGGGCACGGATTGGTGCATTCTGTTGCACGGGGCACGGTCTGGTGCACTCTGTTGTACGGGGCACGGACTGGTGCATTCTGTTGCACGGGGCACTGACTGGTGCACTCTGTTTCAAGGGGCACGGACTGGTGCACTCTGCTGTACGGGGCACGGATTGGTGCACTCTGTCGTACGGGGCAAGGACTGGTGCATTCTGTTGTACGGGGCAAGGACTGGTGCACTCTGCTGTGCAGGGTACGGACTGGTACACTCTGTTGTACTGTTCACGGACTGGTGCACTCTGTTGTACTGGTCAAGGACTGGTGCACTTTCTTGAACGGGGTACGGACTATACACTCTGTTGTACCGGATACGGACTGGTGCACTCTGTTGTACGGGGCACGGTTTGGTGCACTCTGTTGTACGGGGCACGGACTGGTGCACTCTGTTGTACGGGGCACGGACTGGTGCACTCTGTTGTACGGGGCACGGACTGGTGCACTCTGTTGTACGGGACACGGGCTGTTGCACACTGTTGTACGGGGCACGGATTGATGTACACTGTTGTGTGGGGCACGGATTGATGCACTCTGTTGTACGGGGCACGGACTGGTGCATTCTGTTGCACGGGGCACTGACTGGTGCACTCTGTTGCACGGGGCACGGACTGGTGCACTCTGCTGCACGGGGCACGGATTGGTGCACTCTGTTGTACGGGGCAGGGACTGATGCACTCTGTTAGGTAAGACACATATGCAACAGTTAGGTATCTTTATTTCGAAACGTTTCGCCTACTGTGTAGGCGAAACGTTTCGAAATAAAGATACCTAACTGTTGCATATGTGTCTTACCTAACAATCTGTCGGTATTTTATACCATTTTAATGTTCACTGATGCACTCTGTTGTACGGGGCACGGACTGGTGCACTCTGTTGTACGGGGTACGGATTGGTGCACTCTGTTGTACGGGGCAAGGACTGGTGCACTCTGCTGTACGGGGCACGGATTGGTGCACTCTGTTGTACGGGGCAAGGACTGGTGCACTCTGTTGTACGGGGCAAGGACTGGTGCACTCTGTTGTACGGGGCACGGACTGGTGCACTCTTGCACGGGGCACGGACTGGTGCACTCTTTTACGGGGCAGAGATCGGTGTACATCCTGTGCACTGTGCTATACGAGCACAAACTGGTGCATATCCAACTGATTAAATCCAGCTGGTTAGATCCAGCTGTTCAGAGTCAGCTGATCAGACCCAGCTGATCAGGGTCAGCTGTTTACTGACGTTACAGCTGACAGCTGACCACAGCTCCTCTTTACATCCAGCTTTACCAAAATTCCTCCTCAACACGTGTTCTGGATGTACCCTCCAACACCTTGGATTAAACGCGCTTTTCCTTTCGTTCCCCAGGTATATATATATATATATATATATATATATATATATATATATATATATATATATATATATATATATATATATATATATATATATATATATATATATATATACATATATATATATATATATATATATATATATATATATATATATATATATATATATATATATATATATATATATATATATACACAAGGAAGGAGGAGAGACAACAAGAAATGACCGGGAAGTATGTGAGGAACTCAACAAGAGATTCAAAGAAGTGTTCACAGAGGAGACAGAAGGGGCTCCAGAAAGACGGAGAGGTGGGGTACACCACCATGTGCTGGACACAGTACACACAACCGAGGAAGAAGTGAAGAGGCTTCTGAGTGAGCTAGATACCTCAAAGGCAATGGGGCCAGATAACATTTCTCCATGGGTCCTGAGAGAGGGAGCAGAGGCGCTATGTGTACCCCTAACAACAATATTCAATACATCTATCGAAACGGAGATTGCCTGAGGCATGGAAGACAGCAAATGTAGTCCCAATCTTTAAAAAAGGAGACAGACATGAAGCACTAAACTACAGACCAGTGTCACTGACATGTATAATATGCAAAATCATGGAGATGTTACAAAAAACGCGATTTCTAATAAGCTTAGAGATCTCCAGTGAATACTAGAAAGGACTGCCCTTCTAGCATCCAGCCTGTTATTGGGTTTTCGTAACAATTAGTCAGTATCCTTGTCCAATTATCCATTACAATTCAGTATGATTCAATAGTGCTTCAGGATTACAACTGGTAGGCTACTAACTAGAGAAATTAAAATTTAATAAATTTATTAATTAAGTTGTCTAGGCGTATATCAAACTAAATTAAATTAAATTAATCGCAATAATCAAAATAATAATAATCACTTCTCTCGTGTACAGTATTATTGTGCTGAAAGTACATATCACATATTTATGTCTTAAGTACCATCTGGTACATTAGCATTTAATAATACAATATACAAATAAGTTTGTGTATGTGTGTAAGTGCCCTAAGTAGTTCACTGTGTCTCACGACTCTACTAGACTTAAACAAGTGACTGACAAAGTCCTCAAATTAACTAACTTCTTGACCAACTGGCAATCAGAACAGTCTGCTTGAACAATAAAAAGAATGCTAAGCCCAATAGCAATATAACAAGCAACTGTGACACAGAATCAGGAACAAGGAGATAATATAACGACAGCTAGTAGGGACCATCTGCAGATCCTCCACAGGTCACAAAACCCCCATAATACTGAATCTAAGTTCAGCATAAGAAAATCCCCGACTATGACAGTACACAGATACCAGTACAAATTAGGTCAGAAGCTACAGCTCAGTACAATGTCGAAAATCAATAAGTCTATACAATGTTCTGTGAACAGAATCTCCAGAACCTACAACAATAAGACAGAGACGATCTTCCAGCAAGGGCCAATAAGAGAGATTTAGGCACTTCTTGTCTGGAATACGTCCAACCACCAAGCGAGTCTAGACCAGACTGAATACTTCAGGCGAGGTGAGAACACCCCGCCTCCCCCTCGATCACGTGATAGCTTCGTGAACAGTCGCTGCTCAGCAACACAGAAGCCGGCAGGGAAACGAGCAATGAGCGATAATTACAGTAGTTAGACAATCAAGACTTGAACTATGAGCACATAATATGTTACATCCTACCTAACAAAAGTAACTAAGTCAAATAATAATATAAAGCAATATATTTACGATGCTCTCTGCCAATGAGAGCATCGTAAATATATGCATGCAGAGAGCATACCTGGAGTTTACCTGGAGCATGCATAGTTCCTTTGTATAAAGGCAAAGGGGATAAAAGAGAGTGCAAAAATTATAGGGGGATAAGTCTGTTGAGTGTACCTGGTAAAGTGTATGGTAGAGTTATAACTGAAAGAATTAAGAGTAAGACGGAGAATAGGATAGCAGATGAACAAGGAGGCTTTAGGAAAGGTAGGGGGTGTGTGGACCAGGTGTTTACAGTGAAACATATAAGTGAACAGTATTTAGATAAGGCTAAAGAGGTCTTTGTGGCATTTATGGATTTGGAAAAGGCGTATGACAGGGTGGATAGGGGGGCAATGTGGCAGATGTTGCAAGTGTATGGTGTAGGAGGTAGGTTACTGAAAGCAGTGAAGAGTTTTTACGAGGATAGTGAGGCTCAAGTTAGAGTATGTAGGAAAGAGGGAAATTTTTTCCCAGTAAAAGTAGGCCTTAGACAAGGATGTGTGATGTCACCGTGGTTGTTTAATATATTTATAGATGGGGTTGTAAGAGAAGTAAATGCGAGGGTCTTGGCAAGAGGCGTGGAGTTAAAAGATAAAGAATCACACACAAAGTGGGAGTTGTCACAGCTGCTCTTTGCTGATGACACTGTGCTCTTGGGAGATTCTGAAGAGAAGTTGCAGAGATTGGTGGATGAATTTGGTAGGGTGTGTAAAAGAAGAAAATTAAAGGTGAATACAGGAAAGAGTAAGGTTATGAGGATAACAAAAAGATTAGGTGATGAAAGATTGAATATCAGATTGGAGGGAGAGAGTATGGAGGAGGTGAACGTATTCAGATATTTGGGAGTGGACGTGTCAGCGGATGGGTCTATGAAAGATGAGGTGAATCATAGAATTGATGAGGGAAAAAGAGTGAGTGGTGCACTTAGGAGTCTGTGGAGACAAAGAACTTTGTCCTTGGAGGCAAAGAGGGGAATGTATGAGAGTATAGTTTTACCAACGCTCTTATATGGGTGTGAAGCGTGGGTGATGAATGTTGCAGCGAGGAGAAGGCTGGAGGCAGTGGAGATGTCATGTCTGAGGGCAATGTGTGGTGTGAATATAATGCAGAGAATTCGTAGTTTGGAAGTTAGGAGGAAGTGCGGGATTACCAAAACTGTTGTCCAGAGGGCTGAGGAAGGGTTGTTGAGGTGGTTCGGACATGTAGAGAGAATGGAGCGAAACAGAATGACTTCAAGAGTGTATCAGTCTGTAGTGGAAGGAAGGCGGGGTAGGGGTCGGCCTAGGAAGGGTTGGAGGGAGGGGGTAAAGGAGGTTTTGTGTGCGAGGGGCTTGGACTTCCAGCAGGCATGCGTGAGCGTGTTTGATAGGAGTGAATGGAGACAAATGGTTTTTAATACTTGACGTGCTGTTGGAGTGTGAGCAAAGTAACATTTATGAAGGGATTCAGGGAAACCGGCAGGCCGGACTTGAGTCCTGGAGATGGGAAGTACAGTGCCTGCACTCTGAAGGAGGGGTGTTAATGTTGCAGTTTAAAAACTGTAGTGTAAAGCACCCTTCTGGCAAGACAGTGATGGAGTGAATGATGGTGAAAGTTTTTCTTTTTCGGGCCACCCTGCCTTGGTGGGAATCGGCCGGTGTGATAATAAAAAAAATAAAAATAATTTACGATTTAGCTATTATCGCAAATATAAGCAATATAAAATTATATGAAAAGGTAATATACATTATAAACATATACATAATATACATCATATACATTGTAACCCTTTCAGGGGTTGTAACAGAAGATTATCAGGAGAAGGGTGGTGGAACACCTAGAAAGGAATGATCTCATCAACAGCAGCCAACATGGTTTCAGGGACAGGAAATCCTGTGTCACAAACCTACTGGAGTTCTATGACATGGTGACAGCAGTAAGACAAGAGAGAGAGGGGTGGGCGGATTGCATATTCTTGGACTGCAAGAAGGCGTTTGACACAGTTCCACACAAGAGATTGGTGCAAAAACTGGAGGACCAAGCAGGGATAACAGGGAAGGCACTACAATGGATCAGGTAATACTTGTCAGGAAGACAGCAGCGACTCATGGTACGTGGCGAGGTGTCAGAGTGGGCACCTGTGACCAGCGGGGTTCCACAGGGGTCAGTCCTAGGACCAGTGCTGTTTCTGGTATTTGTGAACGACATGACGGAAGGAATAAACTCTGAGGAGTCCCTGTTTGCAGATGACGTGAAGTTGATGAGAAGAATTCACTCGATCGAAGACCAGGCAGAATTACAAAGGGATCTGGACAGGCTGCAGACCTGGTCCAGCAATTGGCTCCTGGAGTTCAATCCCACCAAGTGCAAAGTCATGAAGATTGGAGAAAGGCAAAGAAGACCGCAGACGGAGTACAGTCTAGGGGGCCAGAGACTACAAACCTCACTCAAGGAAAAAGATCTTGAGGTAAGTATAACACCAGGCACATCTCCTGAAGAGCACATCAAACAAATAACGGCTGCAGCATATGGGCGCCTAGCAAACCTCAGAACAGCATTCCGACATCTTAATAAGGAATCGTTCAGGACCCTGTACACCGTGTACTTTAGGCCCATATTGGAGTATGCGGCACCAGTTTGGAACCCACACCTAGCCAAGCACGTAAAGAAACTAGAGAAAGTGCAAAGGTTTGCAACAAGACTAGTCCCAGAGCTAAGAGGTATGTCCTACGAGGAGAGGTTAAGGGAAATCAACCTGACGACACTGGAGGACAGGAGAGATAGGGGGGACATGATAACGAAATACAAAATACTGAGAGGAATTGACAAGGTGGACAAAGACAGGATGTTCCAGAGATTGGACACAGTAACAAGGGGACACAGTTGGAAGTTGAAGACACAGATGAATCACAGGGATGTTAGGAGGTATTTCTTCAGCCACAGAGTAGTCAGTAAGTGGAATAGTTTGGGAAGCGATGTAGTGGAGGCAGGATCCATACATAGCTTTATGCAGAGGTATGATAAAGCTCACGGTTCAGGGAGAGTGACCTAGTAGCGATCAGTGAAGAGGCGGGGCCAGGAGCTCGGACTCGACCCCTGCAACCTCAACTAGGTGAGTACAACTAGGTGAGTACACACACACACATACACACATACACACACACACACACACACACACACACACACACACACACACACACACACAAACACACAAACACACACACACACACACACACACACACACACACATACACACACACACACACACACACACACACACATACACACACACACACACACACACACACACACACACACACACACACACACACACACACAAACACACACTCACACACACACACACACACACACACACACACACACACACATACACACACACACACACACACACACACACACACACACACACACACATACACACACACACACACACACACACACACACACACACACACACACACACACACACACACACACACACACAAACACACACTCACACACACACACACACACACACACACACACACACACACACACACACATACACACACACACACACACACACACACACACACACACACACACACACACACACACACACACACACACACACACACACACACACACACACACACACACACACACACACACACATATTGTTCATTATTTTTCTCGTGACACAGATGTGAAAGAATTACAAATGTCAGTGACCTTACCAAGTGACATCTGCTACACAGACATACACGTGTGCAAGTAACGGATTTGATACTACGGTATGAAGATAATCTACGATGTCATTGATTTATGACCTAACTAGTTATCTGTTATTGTTAAGAACGATTCAGTAATGTATGTATATACATATATATATATATATATATATATATATATATATATATATATATATATATATATATATATATATATATATATATATATATATATATATATACATATATATATATATACACATGCCTTAAACTATGGACAGGGACTCGAACGTGGAATCTTCTGCAGGTCTGGGAAAATCTTTCTATTGTAAAGCTCGTGGCGCCTTCAGGTATACTCCAGGATCACCTGGAGTATACCTGGAGCAGGTTTCGAGGGTCAACGCCCCCGCGGCTCGGTCTGTGACCAGGCCTCGCGGTGGATGAGGGCCTGATCAACCAGGCTGGTACCGCTGGCCGCACGTAAACCGGCGTACCATCCACAGACCAGGTGGTCTGTTCAACGCCTTCTTGAAGACAGCCACGAGTCTATTGGTAATACCCTTATGTATGCTGGGAGGCAACTGAACAGTCCATTCTTCTGTTTATTCAATGACAGTCATTCATTATGACATTATCTAGAGTTTAAGATGGATTTGAGGGGTATAAATATAAATGCACGATAAAGGCTTGGTGTCCCGTGGCTCGGTTGGTAGCTCACATACTGAGTGCCGCCGGTAGTTCGATCCCCGGCACGGATCGAACTACGGGCACTTGCGCAAGTTTTCTTATACCTGCTGTCCCTGTTTACCTGACAGTAAGTAGGTACCTAGGTGTTAGTTACCTTACATCTGCTCTCCCTGTACACCTAGCAGTAAGTAGGTACCTGGGTGTTAGTCGACTGTTGAGTCGCATCCTGGGGGATGGTAATATACCTTAGATCTGGCTTTCAAATGAGCCTAATTAGGATAAATGAAAGACGAGAAATGATCATGAACAAGATTAAAAAAAAAAATATGCTGAAAGTACCGCTGGCAGCTGCCAACATAACCAAAAATTCAATGTATTTCAAAGGACCTAAAATCTGGAACACCCTACCTGAAAACTCTAGACCTGCAGACACATTCATCACTTTCAAAACTACAGTTAGAAAACATCTTATCTCCCTGATACACCCCGACAACTACATGATAACCACCTGGTGGATCACAATTACACTCACCCACTGACTATAAACCCAGAAATACTAATTTTAATCTTAAAATAATAAATCTTAACTAGTCATAAGTTTGCCTATGATACTCCAATATAGACACTTTGTATTGTGCCAAAACAAAAGCATTCACATTGCTAAACTCGCAAATTATAATGTAGTCACTTAGCCTTAATACCATAATCTGTAAGGATTTTAGCTCATAAGACTGTCATTCTCATTTGCCCCCTTGGGGCGGGGATGGCAGACCAGAGAGGCCTAGCTTGTGGCTAGGCCTGGGGACAGTTGGTCCCAAAGATGAGGAGGTACCTGTGCCTCCTCCCATGGGAGACTTAGGTCTCAGACACTCCCTAAAGAGGGAGCCAAGGTCGGGCCACCACTTGGAAAAGGCCCGGGCCGGGAGAATACCGGCTAATCTTTAATAATAATAATAATAATAATAAAGGATTTAATGTTAAGAATTAATCTAAGCCTGCTCGAAATGCCTAGCCATGCTAGGCGTCCTAGTGGCCCCCTCTGTAATTAGTATTTTATAACATGTAAACCACACAATACCCAAAACCTGTAAACCCCACATTGTAACCCTTATAGAGAATAAACTTGAATTGAATTGAATTGAACACCGAATGTAAACAAAGCTATCTAACAAGCGGTGTTGTATGTTGTTGTACCTCGGGATGCTTGTCGTGCCAGCGTCCTCAAACACCACACTTCGCTCCCCAATATATGTTCAATTTCAAAAATTATATTACATTTATAGCGCACAATACCGATAGTAGACGAATAACAGACATATACAGCATATTGTATACAAGGATATGTTGAAAATGGCATAAAATACCGACAAATTGATGAGTTAAATACATGCGCTACAGTTGGGTATCTTTATCGTTGCAATGTTTCGCCCACATAGTATGCTTCTTCAGTCAAATACAGGTAGTCAGTCCCTGAGGGAC
>NC_091336.1:6354697-6362197 GCF_038502225.1 Cherax quadricarinatus
TTTTTTTAATTCCATTCTTACTCCTTCCTTTCATCACTTTCCGCCTGTCTACCCTTTTCCTCTCTACGCTCTTGATGTCTACCCCTGTATTGTCTACCCCTTTATTGTCTACCCCTTTATTGTCTACCCCTTTGTTGTCTACCCCTTTGTCGGGTTTGTTCTTCATTAATTATATTGTCTTCTTCTCTTCCTCCTCCTTATCTTCATCTCTCTTAGGTCTGCCTTTACATTATCCTAACTTTTGCATTTTTCTTCCTTTCTTCCTTAGTCCTCTTTCCTTCCTTCCTTCCTTACTTCCGCTCTATTTTCTTATTTTTCTTTCCTTATTGCTACCTTCCTTCCCTCCTTCCTTCCGCATTCCACACTTTACGGTGGGGGGGAATGCTGGTGTGTGGGAGTGCAGGTGGAGGGTGTGGGAAGGAGGCGAGGGGAAATGTGGGTGGGAGTTTAGGAGCAGGGAGTAGGAGGCACTGGGAGGGGAAGGTAGATTAGGGGTTGCCTACAATATCTCCATCTGGCTAAACGCTCTCCTCCCTTCCTCACCATCCTTACCCACCATACTTCCCACCATCCTTCCTCACCTTCATTCCTCACCACCCTTCCTAACCTTACAGTCTCAAGGTTGACACATTTAAACATTTTGCAACCTATCATCTGAGACAGTGTACGACTGGGAAACATAGCTAGCTTTTGTTCCCACAATGTAACTATCATACAGAATAGTGTAGCAACACACTGCTGGTGTTCCCACAATGTAACTATTATACAGAATAGTGTAGCAACACACTGCTGGTGTTCCCACAATGTAACTATCATACAGAATAGTGTAGCAACACACTGCTGGTGTTCCCACAATGTAACTATCATACAGAATAGTGTAGCAACACACTGCTGGTGTTCCCACAATGTAACTATCATACAGAATAGTGTAGCAACACACTGCTGATGTTCCCACAATGTAACTATCATACAGAATAGTGTAGCAACACACTGCTGGTGTTCCCACAATGTAACTATCATACAGAATAGTGTAGCAACACACTGCTGGTGTTCCCACAATGTAACTATCATACAGAATAGTGTAGGAACACACTGCTGGTGTTCCCACAATGTAACTATCATACTGAATAGTGTAGCAACACACTGCTGGTGTTTCCACAATGTAACTATCAGACAGAAGAGTGTAGCAACACACTGCTGGTGTTCCCACAATGTAACTATCATACTGAATAGTGTAGCAACACACTGCTGGTGTTCCCACAATGTAACTATCAGACAGAAGAGTGTAGCAACACACTGCTGGTGTTTCCATTTTGCTAAATACAAAAAATTCCCATCATCCATCACATCTCTCACCCCTTCCTTTACCTGGCCACCTGCCTGCTTACCTTCTCCACATCCAGAACTGTACTCTATTCTCTCTCTCTCTCTCCCCCCTCCCTCCCTCTCTCTCTCTCTCTCTCTCTCTCTCTCTCTCTCTCTCTCTCTCTCTCTCTCTCTCTCTACTCTTCTATACATCTAAGATAATCTCAGACAAAAATGCCCGCACACTTCTCCAAAATATTATTTGTACAAAATACCATATCTGCCAAAATTCCACAAATCCAGCCAGTGAACAAACTGGGAAAACAAGAATACAAAAATCTTGGTTCAGTAAATGTGTTTTGTGGCAGCGATGGCGGCTTCTTACACGACTTTATTCCACGACACTTTATTCAGATGAGAAAGATTATAACAAATGTGTCTCGCGGTGAGAAATATGAGCAAAGTTGAGATGATGCCATTGGCAAAGGATCTACTCTCTCATATTCTCTCTCTTTCCTATTCTCTCTCTCTCTCTCTCTCTCTCCTATTCTTTCTCTCTCTCTTAGTTATGCAGTGATGTGACTCGTATTCCGACATGTTTTAATGCATATACATATGTATGTGTATAACTGTATGTGTGTGTGTGTCCTTGTAGTTATATATACATATATACATATATATATATATATATATATATATATATATATATATATATATATATATATATATATATATATATATATATATATATATATATAAGTATGTATGTATGTATGTATATGTATATATATGAATTCACTAAGGCATTTTAAAAGGTGAAACACGTGAAAGACTGAAAACGGAGGACTAAAAAACAGCCTGGAAGACAGACACAAAAGGAAACAGTTGGAATACTACCCCAACGGAGCGTCCCACATCAGGGAGGACCTGATGTAAGGGTTACCTAAGAGGGCATACCTAAGAGGGTTACCTAAGGGGGTTACCTAGAGGGTTACCTAGGGGGTTACCTAAGGGGTTACCTAGGGGGTTACCTAAGGGGTTACTTAAGGGGTTACCTAAGGGGTTTACCCTTGGGGAGGGGAGGAGGTTGCTTTGAGGAGGGGAAGAGACTGTTCACGGTGTGAAAATCTCCCCCCCCCCTGTTTCTAAGTGGTAGGAGTGAGGGAGGAGGGGGAAGAGAGGGGAAGGGGGGATGTGGGTGGGGGAACTGGAATGGTAAAGTGTAGATCTTGTCTGTTGTGACGTATAGTGGATAGGGGAGAAGGGAGGCGAATAAGAGAGTAGAGGAGAACTGGTAGAGGAAGCGAAGGAAATGGGTGGATAGGGTGAAAGAAAAGGAAGTAGAGAAGAATGGGGGATGGGGGAGAATGGGAAAAAGAAATAAGAAAATGGAGGAGAGGAGGACGACAAGGAGGAGAAATAAAAGAAGAGTGTTAAGGAAAGATACAATAAAATACAGTAGATGTGTATGGAGGATGAGGGGAGTGAAGGAACGGGGAGAAAGCCCTCGTTTCCTCCAACGTTTCACCCACACACATCAACGTTTCACCCACACACATCAACATTTCACGCGCACACATCAACACTAACGCTCACACTTGATAAAGCTCTACACAGCGAAACATACAGTGATAAAGAACGACAAAGAGCGAAACGTTGTCCCAGGGAAAACCAGTTTCGCCCGCTACTGATTAATTCAAGACTGCAACACATCCAGACAGCCTCATCTCTCTCTCTCTCTCTCTCTCTCTCTCTCTCTCTCTCTCTCTCTCTCTCTCTCTCTCTCTCTCTCTCTCTCTCTTTCTCTCTCTCTCTCTCTCTCCCTCTCTCTCTCTCTCTCTCTCTCTCTCTCTCTCTCTCCCATCCTTAACCTTCTCATTGTCATACGATTCCTGCCTATTCATCCGTCACTCCTCTCTCTCTCTCTCTCTCTCTCTCTCTCTCTCTCTCTCTCTCTCTCTCTTTCTCTAACCTCTCGCCTGCTTCTACAAGTCCCTTTCGCATTTTCTTTTTTTTTGTTTCTTCAAGTCCCTCTTCACCCTCTACATTCCCCTCCCTCATTCCTCCTCCTCCTTCTCCACCCCCACCCCTCCCTCCCCTCTTATTTCCCCTCCCCTCTCACAGGTAATCAGGGAAGAAAAATCTGAATATTTGATGTAAGTCGTGACCTTGAAATTGAAAAAAATTGGTAGACAGTGGGGGATATTTAAGTTGTACGAGGAGGAGGAGGGGGGAGAGGGGGAGATGGGTGGAAATGGGATTGGGTGGAGAGAGGAGTGGGTAGAGGGAAAGGGAAAACAACACACACACACACACACACACACACACACACACACATGACATGATTGGAGAAAGGGACTACATAGTAGGTACAATTCAGTCTGGAGTACATAAGGTAGCCATTGCAGTGATATATAACCCACCACAGAACTGCAGGAGGCCAAGAGAGGAATATGATGAGTGCAACAGAGCAATGGTGGACACACTGGCTTAGGTGGTAAGAAGAACTCACTCGAGTAGAGCAAAGTTACTGGTTATGGGCGATTTCAACCACAGGGAGAGTGAGTGAGAAAACCTGGAGCCACATGGAGAGCCAAGAGGATGGATGTGGTACTGGAAAACCTCATGCATCAACATGTTAGGGACACTACCAGAGAGAGAGGGGAGGATGAACCAGCAAGACTGGACCTTGCATTCACCCTGAGTAGCTCAGACATTGAGGACATCAATTACGAGAGGCCCCTTGGAGCTAGCGATCACGTGGTTCTGAGTTTTGATTATATAGTAGAGCTACAAGTGAAGAAGGTAACAAGAATTGAATGGGAAAAGCCAAACAACAAAAGGGGGGACTACATAGGTATGAGGAACTTCCTGCAGGAGGTTCAGTGGGACAGAGACCTGGTAGGAAAATCAGTAAACGAGATAATGGAATATGTAACAACAAAGTGTAAGGAGGCAGAGGAAAGGTTTGTTCCCTAGGGAAATAGAAATAACAGGAAGATCAAAGTGAGTCCTTGGTTTACCCGAAGGTGTAGGGAGGCAAAAACTAAGTGCAACAGGGAATGAAAAAGGTACTGGAGGCAAAGGACCCAGGAAAATAAGGAGATTAGTAGAAGAGCCAGAAACGAGTATGCACAGATAAGGAGGGGGGCCCAGCGACAGTACGAAAACGACATAGCATCGAAAGTCAAGTCTGACCCGAAACTGCTGTATAGCCACATTAGGAGGAAGACAACAGTCAAAGACCAGGTGATAAGGCTGAGGAAAGAAGGTGGAGAACTCACAAGAAACGATCAAGAGGTATGTGAGGAGCTCAATATGAGATTTAAGGAAGTATTTACTGTGGAGACAGGAAGACCTCTGGGAAGACAGAACAGAGGGGGACACCAGCAAGGAATATATCAACAAGTGTTGGATGACATACATACAAATGAGGAAGAGGTGAAGAAGCTGCTAAGGGACATCGATACCTCAAAGGCAATGGGACCGGACAACATCTCCCCATGGGTCCTTAGAGAGGGAGCGGATATGCTGTTTGTGCCACTTACCACAATCTTCACCACATCCCTGGAAACTGGGCAACTACCGGAGGTATGGAAAACGGCAAATGTAGTTGCCATTTTTAAAAAAGGAGACAGAAAAGAGGCACTAAACTATAGACCAGTGCCACTGACGTGTATAGTATGCAAAGATATGGAGAAGATTATCAGGAGGAGAGTGGTGGAGCACCTGGAACGGAACAAGAGTATAAATGCCAACCAGCACGGATTCATGGAAGGCAAATCCTGAGTCACAAACCTTCTGAAGTTTCATGATAAAGTAACAGAAGTAAGACATGAGAGAGAGGGGTGGGTAGATTGCATCTTCTTGAACTGCAAGAAGGCCTTTGACACAGTTCCTCACAAGAGATTAGTGCAGAAGCTAGAGTATCAGGCGCATGTAACAGGAAGGGCACTGCAATGGATTAGAGAATACATGACAGGGAGGCAACAACGAGTCATGGGACGTGATGAGGTATCACAGTGGGCACCTGTGACGAGCGGAGTTCCACAGGGGTCGGTCCTAGGACCAGTGCTATTTTTGATATATGTGAACGACATGATGTAAGGGTTAGACTCAGAAGTGTCCCTGTTCGCAGATGATGTGAAGTTAATGAGGAGAATTAAATCAGACGAGGATCAGGCAGGACTTCAAAGAGACCTGGAGAGACTGGACACCTGGTCCAGCAACAGGCTTCTCGAATTTAACCCCGCAAAATGCAAAGTCATGAAGATCGGGGAAGGGCACAGAAGACCGAGCATGTCTCCGGAAGCACACATCAACCAGATAACTGCTGCAGCATATGGGGGCCTGGCAAACCTGAGAACAGTGTTCCAATACCTTAGTAATGAATCGTTCAAGACACTGTACACCGTGTACGTCAGGCCCATACTGGAGTATGCAGCACATGTTTGGAACCCGAACTTGATCAAGCACGTCAAGAAATTAGAGAAAGTGCAAAGGTTTGCGACAAGGTTAGTTCCAGAGCTAAGGGGAATGTCCTATGAAGAAAGGTTAAGGGAAATCGGCCTGACGACGTGGAGGACAGGAGGGTCAGGGGAGACATGATAACGACATATAAAATACTGCACAGAATAGACAAGGTGGACAAAGACAGGATGTTCCAGGGAGAGGACACAGAAACAAGAGGTCACAATTGGAAGTTGAAGACTCAGATGAGTCAAAGGGATGTTAGGAAGTATTTCTTCAGTCATAGAGCTGTCAGGCAGTGGAATAGCCTAGAAAGTGACGTAGTGGAGGAAGGAACTATACATAGTTTTAAGACGAGGTTCGATAAAGCTCATGGAGCGGGGAGAGAGAGGACCTAGTAGCAATCAGTGAAGAGGCGGGGCCAGGAGCTAGGACTCGACCCCTGCAACCACAAATAGGTGAGTACAAATAGGTGAGTACACACACTCACACACACACACACACACACACACACACACACACACACACACACACACACACACACACACACACACACACACACACACACACACACACACACACACACACACACACACACACACACACACACACACACACACACATACACGCACACATGTAAAGGAAACTACCAGAGAAAGAGGGGAGGAAGAACCAGCAAGACTGGACCTCATGTTCACCCTGAGTAGCTCAGATATTGAGGACATCAAGTATGAGGGTCCCCTAGGAGCTAGCTACCACGTGGTTCTGTGCTTTGAATACATAGTAGAGTTACAAGTGGAGAGGGTATCAACAGTAGAATGGGAAAAGCCAAACTACATAAGGGGAGACTACACAGGAATGAGGAACTTCCTGCAGGAGGTTCAATGGGAAAAATAATTGGTAGGAAAGTCAGTGCTCGAAATGATGGAATACTTAACAACAAAATGTAAGAAGGCAGAGGAAAGGCTTGTTCCCAAGGATAACAGAAATAATGGAAAGACCAGAACGAGCCCCTGGTATACCCGAGGGGGGCAAAAATCTAAGTGCACCAGAGAATGGAAAAAGTACAGAAGGCAAAAGTCCCAGGAAAATAAAGAGATTAGTCGAAGAGCCAGAAACGAGTATGCACAGATAAGGAGGGAGGCCCAGCGACAATACGAAAACAACAAAGCATCGAAAGACAAGTCTGACCCGAAACTGCTGTATAGCCACATCAGGAGGAAGGCAACAGTCAAAGACCAAGCAATCAGACTGAGGAAGTATTTACAGTGGAAGTATTTACAGTGGAGACAGAAAGGACTCTGGGACGACAGAACAGAGGGGCACACCAACAAGTGTTGGATGAAATACACACAACTGAGGAGGAGGTGAAGAAGCTGCTAAGAGACCTTGACACCTCAAAGGCAATGGGACCGGATATTTCCCCGTGGGTCCTTATAGAGGGAGCAGAGACCCTGTGTGTGTCACTAACCATAATTTCCAACACATCTCTTGAAACTGGGCAACTACCTGAGGTATGGAAAACAGCAAATGTAGTCCCCATTTTTAAGAATGGAGACAGAAACCAGTCTCTAAACTATAGACCAGTGTCACTGACGTGTATAGTATGCAAAGTCATGGAGAAGATTATCAGGAGGAGAGTGGTGGAGCAACTGGAATGGAACAGGATTATAAATGACAACCAGCATGGATTCATGGAAGGCAAATCCTGTGTCACAAACCTAC
>NC_091336.1:6367197-6379697 GCF_038502225.1 Cherax quadricarinatus
CCGCCACCACCACCACACCACCGCCACCACCAAATTACTACTACTATCACTAAGCTACCAATACTACCATCACGCCGCCACCATCACTACCACCGCTACCACCACTATCATCACCATCACTACTGGCCAATACCGCTCATCACTCACACTACTCACTACCACCACTGCCACTTCACCATCATCACCACCACCACCACCGACACCACCACCACAACCCCCACCACCACTGTCACTCACCACCGTCACCATCACCCCACCACCACCACCACCGCCACGCCACCACCACCATCACATCACCACCACCACTCGGCCACCACCACCGGCCACGACCACCACTCACACCGGCCACCGCCCACCACCACCACCACCGCCACCACCACCGCCACCACCACTCCCGTCACCACCACTCACCACCACCGGCCACCACCACCACCACCACCACCGCCACCACTACCACCACTCAATACTATCGCTACTACTACTACTTCATCAGCCACTGGCTCACTGCTGCTACCACTACCACTACCACACCGCACACCACCACCACCGCCAACACCACCACAATACCACTACTCACCACCATCACCACCATCATCACCGCCACCACCACCGCCACCACCACCGCCACCACCACCGCCACCAGTCACCACCGCCACCACCACCACAACCGTCATCACCGCCACCACCACCACCACCACCACCGCCACCGCCACCACCACCGCCACCACGCACCGCCAACACCACCACCACCGCCACCACTGGCCAACCACCGGCCACCATCACCACCGCCACCACCGCCTCACCACCACCACCGCCACCACCACCACCACCACCACCACCACCGCCGCCAGCCACTACCACTGCCACTACCACCACTACCATCATCACTTACCAGGCATCACCACCACTGCCACCACCACCACTGGCCACGCCACCACCACCACCACCACCACCACCACCGCCACCACCACCACCACCACTGCCACTCACCACCACCACCACCACCACCGCCACCACCACCACCACCACCACCGCGCCACCACCACCACTCACCACCACCACCGTCACCACCACCACCACCGGTCCTCCCACCACCACCACCACCACCACCGCCACCACCACCACCGCCACCACCACCACCACCGGCCACCACACACCACACCACCACCGCCTCACCACCGCCAGAAGCCACCGCCACCACCGGCCACCTCACATCACACCACCACCACCACCACCACCGCCACCACACTACCACTGCCACTACCACCGCCACTACCACCACCACCGCTACCACCACCACCACCACCACCGCCACCACCATCACCACCACCGCCACCACACCACCGCCACCACCACCACCACTATCACCACCGCCACCACCACCACCACCACCGCCACCACCACCACCACCACCGCCACCACCATCGCCACCACCATCACACCACCACCACCACCACCACCACCAGCACCACCACCACCGCCACCACCACCGCCACCACCACCGCCATCATCACCACCACCACCACCGCCAATACCACCATCACACCGCCACCACCACCACCACTCACCACACCACCACCACCACCGCCACCACCACCACCACGCCACACTACCACTGTTACCACCACTACCACTACCACTGCCGCCACTTCTACTCACTACCGCTACCACTACCACTACTACCACACCAGCCACTTCACACCGCTAATACCATCGCACACCACCACCACCGGCCACCACCACCACCACCACCACCACCGCCACCACCACCACCCCACCACCACCACCACCACCGCCACCACCACCACCGCCACCACCACCACCGGCCACCACCACCACCACCACCACCACCACCGCTACCACCACCTCCACTCACCACCGCACCACCACCACCACTGTCACCACCACCATTAATGCCACCACCACCACCACCGCCACTCACTACTCACCACCACCGCCACCCCACTACTACTGCCACAACCATCACTGCCACTACTGATTACACTGCTACCACTCATCACCGTCATCACTAACCACAACCACTGCCACCATCATCACTGCCACCATCATCATCACTGGCTACCACCACTACCACTGCCACCACTACCACTGTTACCACCACCACCACCACCACCGGCCTCGCTACCCACCACCACCGCCACCACCACCACCACCACCACCACCGCCACCACCACCACCACTGCCACCACCACCACCACCACCGCCACCACCACCACCACCGCCACCACTCACCACCGCTCACCACCACCACACTCACCACCACCACCACCACTAGCACCATAGCCGCCACCACCACCACCACACCACCCCACTAATGACCATCACTTCTATTACACTGCTACTGTTACTACTACTACTACAACTAATAATAATGATAATAATTGTTATTATTATTATTATTATTATTATTATTATTATTATTATTATTATTATTATTGTTCTTGTTATTATTAATTATTAGTAAATAAGGAGAGAGTATGCGACAAGGTGTGAGTCAGCAGGGAGGAGAAGGCCAGAGAGTCTTAGTAGAGGGCGTCACCTGATCTAGTCTCTCTCTCTCTCTCTCTCTCTCTCTCTCTCTCTCTCTCTCTCTCTCTCTCTCTCTCTCTCTCTCTCTCTCTTTCTCTCCCTTTCTCTCTCTCTCTTTCTCTCTCTTTAAAAAAGAATTTTTCTAGGTTAATGAGCTCCTGTCTTTATTTACAAGCTGGCAGCTGTTGCCTACTATCAGCTTATTGGAAAGCTTTCGCTTATATAAGCTTGTTTAGCTACAGGTCCTCCCTGACTGCTTGCTACCTTTCAACCTCCGTTAGAAACGTGTTTGAAACGTTTCGTCAGTAAAGACACTTAAGTGTTGCAGATATGTCTGGCTCTTCAACCTGAAGTACAATACAGCTGATAGAAGGTTTTGCTTGCATGGTTTTCAACCTTGTTCCTAGACTTGTTCCTAGGCTAGTTCCTAAACTAGTTCCTAGGTTGTTCCAGCCAGTTCCTGTACAGTTCCTAGACTAGTTTTAGATCTGTTCCTAGACTAGTTCCTGTGATTCAGTCTTGTATTGTTCCTAGCCAGTTCCTAGACTAGTTCCTAGGCTAGTTCCTAGGCTAGTTCCTAGACTAGTTCCTAGACTAGTTCCTAGGCTAGTTCCTAGACTAGTTCCTAGGCTAGTTCCTAGGCTAGTTCCTAGACTAGTTCCTAGACTAGTTCCTAGACTAGTTCCTAGACTAGTTCCTAGACTAGTTCCTAGGCTAGTTCCTAGACTAGTTCCTAGGCTAGTTCCTAGGCTAGTTCCTAGACTAGTTCCTAGGCTAGTTCCTAGACTAGTTCCTAGACTAGTTCCTAGACTAGTTCCTAGACTAGTTCCTAGGCTAGTTCCTAGACTAGTTCCTAGACTAGTTCCTAGGCTAGTTCCTAGACTAGTTCCTAGACTAGTTCCTAGACTAGTTCCTAGGCTAGTTCCTAGACTAGTTCCTAGGCTAGTTCCGATTCAGTTCCTAGTTAGTTCCTCCTGTGACTAGTTCCAGACTAGTTCCAGACTAGTTCTAGACTTGTTCCAGGCCAGTTCCAGTATTCAGTTCCCCAGACTCCTGTTCCTCTGTGTCAGTTCCTCAGACTAATTCCTAGGCCAGTTCCTGTACAGTTCCTAGACCAGTTCCTGTGGCCAAATTCTGACTAGTTCCTGTGATCTAGTTCCTAGACCAGTTCCCAGGCTTAAATTCTGGGATCAGCTCCCTGTGACCAGTCCCAGACTAGTCTCTAGGCAGTTCCTACTAGTTCCCAGGCCAGTTCCCAGACTACTCCTAGGCTACCCCAGATCAGTTCCTGTGACTCAGTTCCCAGACTGTTCCTGTGCTAGTTCCAGACTAGTCTTTCCAGCTGTCTCAGATTAGTTCCTAGGCCAGTTCCTGACCAGTTCCTAGACTAGTTCCCAGACCAGTTCCCAGGCTAGTTCCCAGACTAGTTCCTAGACTAGTTCCTAGACTGTAGTCTTGTAGATCTACAGTTCCCAGGCCAGTTCCTAGACCAGTTCCTAGACTAGTTCCTAGGCCAGTTCCCAGGGCCAGTTCCTAGACCAGTTCCTAGAGCAGTCCTCTGTGGCCAGTTCCTAGGCCAGTTCCCAGACCAGTTCCTGTGACCAGTTCCTATTTCAGTTCCTCAGACTAGTTCCTAGGCCAGTTCCTAGATTCAGTTCCAGACCAGTTCCCCAGGCTAAATCCCAGGCCAGTCTTCAGACTAACCCTAGACCAGTTCCCAGGCCAGTTCCAGGCCAGTCTCAGGGTTCCAGATCTCACAGCCCAGACTAGTTCCAGTTAGTCTCAGACCAGTTCCTAGACTAGTCTTAGGCCAGTTCCCAGATCTGTTCCTAGACTGTGTTCCTGAAGGTTCCTAGACTAGTCCCTTGTGGCCAGTCTCCTGTGGCTAGTTCCTAGACCAGTTCCTTTAGACTAGTTCCTAGGCTGGGTCTTGTAGCTAAATTCCCAGGCTAGCTCTCAGACTAGTTCTCAGACTAGTTCCTAGGCTAGTTCTCCTAGACTCAGTTCCAGACTAGTTCCCAGGGCTAGTTCCAGATTCAAGGTTCCTAGGCTAGTTCCCAGACTTTCAGTTCCTAGCCAGTTCCTAGGCTAGTTCCTAGACCAGTTCCTAGGCTCAGTTCCTAGACTGGGTTCCTAGGCTATTTCCCAGGCCAGTTCCTAGACTAGTTCCTGAGACTCAGTTCCTACAGTTTCAGACCAGTTCCTAGATCAGTTCCCAGGCTGCTCCTAGGCAAGTTCCTCAGATTCAGTTCCTGTGATTCAAATTCCTAGACTAGTTCCTGACTAGTTCCCCAGACTAGTCCCTAGCTAGCTCCTAGGCCAGTTCTCACAGTTCCTAGACTAGTTCCTGCACTATGTTCCTAGGTTAGTTCCAGGCTGGGGTTCCTAGGCAGTTCCTGTGATCTAGTTCTAGCAGGTTCCTAGACCAGTTCCCCAGGGCTAGTTCCTGGGCTAGTTCCTGTGCTGTTCTAGACTAGTCCCAGACTCAGTTCCTAGACCAGTTCCCAGACCAGTTCCTAGGCCAGTCTCCTAGACTTTCAGTTCCCAGGCCAGTTCCTGTATTAGTTCCCAGGCTGCTCTCAGGCTAGTCTCTCAGACTAGTTCCCTGACTAGTTCCCAGGCCAGTTCCAGGCCAGTTCCTAGACTGGGTTCCTAGACTAGTTCCTGTGGCTGTGTCCCCAGACCAGTTCCCAGGCCAGTTCCTAGGCCAGTTCCAGACTAGTTCCTAGGCTAATCTTGTGGCCAGTTCCTAGACTGTTCCTAGGCTAGTTCCTAGGCTAGTTCCTGAGATTCAGTTCTTGACTAGTTCCAGGCTACTCCTGTGACTAAACTCAGGCTGTTCCTAGGCCAGTTCCTAGACTGTGCATCCCAGACTAGTTCCTAGACTAGTTCCTAGGCTAGTTCCCCAGACTAGTTCCTAGACCAGTTTCCTGTGATCAGTCTCTGACCAGTCTCAGGCTGTTCCTGTGGCTAGTTCCAGGCCAGTTCCTAGACTAGTCTTGTGCTAGTTCCCAGCTGTCCCAGACTCATTTCTCAGGCCAGTTCCTAGGCCAGTTCCCAGGCCAGTTCCTAGACCAGTTCCAGATAGTTCCTGTGACTAGTTCCTAGACTAGTTTCTAGGCCAGTTCCCAGACTTAGTTCCTAGGCTGTTCCTAGATTCAGTTCCCAGACTAGTTCCTGTATGTTCCTAGAATAGTTCCCAGGCTAGTCTTGTGGCCAATTCCTAGGATTCAGTTCCTAGGCTGTTCCCAGGCTAGTTCCTAGATCTGGCCCCTCAGACTGTTCCTGTGACTAGCTCCCAGGCCAGTTCCCAGGCTGTCCCTGTGGGCCAGTCCCTAGACTTTCACTCTCTTCAGTTCCTAGACCAGTTCCCAGACCAGTTCCTGTGCCAGTTCCTAGGCTAGTTCTGTGTTGCCCCAGACCAGTCCCTAGGCCAGTTCCTGCCAGTTCCAGGCCAGTTCCCAGACTAGTTCCCAGACCAGTTCCCAGACTAGTTCCAGATCAGTTCCTACAGGCTAGTTCCTAGATCTGTCCCCAGGTTGCTTCTAGACTAGTTCTAGACTAGTTCTGATCTAGTTATTTAGACTAGTTCCTAGATTCAGTTACTGTGACTAGTTCTAGATTCAGTTACTTTCAGACTAGTTCCTCAGACTAGTCCCCAGACTCAGTTACTAGACTTCAGTTCCCAGACTAATTACTGTGAATTGTTCCTAGACTAGTTACAGACTCAGTTCCTAGACCAGCTACCAGACTAGTTTCTGTGACTAGTTCCCAGACTCCAGTCCCAGACTCAGTCTCAGAATTGTTCCTAGACCAGTTTTAGACTGTGTTACTTGACTAGTTCCCAGACTCAGCCCAGACTAATTCCCAGACCAGTCCTCATACTAGTTCCTAGACTAGTTCCAGATCAGTTCCTAGGACCAGTTACCAGACTAGTTCCCAGACTAGCACAGATCTAGTTACTAGACTAGCTCCTAGACCAGTTCCTTAGACTGTCCCTGTGACCAGTTCCTAGAATACTTCCTAGACTACTTCCTAGACTAGTTCCTAGACTAGTTCCTAGACTAGTTACTAGACTAGTTCCTAGACTAGTTACTAGACTAGTTACTAGACTAGCTCCTAGACTAGTTCCTAGACTAGTTCCTAGACTAGTTCCTAGACTAGTTCCTAGACTAGTTCCTAGACTAGTTCCTAGACTAGTTCCTAGACTAGTTCCTAGACTAGTTCCTAGACTAGTTCCTAGACTAGTTCCTAGACTAGTTCCTAGACTAGTTCCTAGACTAGTTCCTTGACTAGTTCCTAGACTACTTCCTAGACTAGTTCTTAGACTACTTCCTAGACTAGTTCCTAGACTAGTTCCTAGACTAGTTCCTAGACTAGTTCCTAGATTAGTTCCTAGACTGGTTCCTAGACTAGTTCCTAGACTACTTCCTAGACTAGTTCCTAGACTAGTTCCTAGACTAGTTCCTAGGCTAGTTCCTAGACTAGTTCCTAGGCTAGTTCCTAGGCTAGTTCCTAGACTAGTTCCTAGACTAGTTCCTAGGCTAGTTCCTAGGCTAGTTCCTAGGCTAGTTCCTAGACTACCCCTGTGACCAGTCTCTGTGCCAGTTCCAGACCAGTTCCTAGGCCAGTTCCTAGGCCAGTTCCTGATCAGTTCCTAGACTGTTCCTAGGCCAGTTCCTAGATTCAGTTCCTAGACTAGTCTCAGACCAGTTCCTGTGACTAGTTCCCAGGCTTGGCATTCCTAGACTGGGTTCCAGGTTAGTCCCTAGGCCAGTTCCAGACCAGTTCCTCAGACTAGTTCCAGGCCAGTTCCCAGCTAGTTCCCAGGCTGTGTCTCCTAGACCAGTTCCCAGGCTAGTTCCTGTGACTTAAACTAGGCTAGTTCCAGATTCAGTCCTAGGCTAGTTCCAGGCTGTTCCCAGGCTAGTTCCTAGGGACTAGTTCCCAGACCAGTTCCAGATTCAGTTCCTGTGACTAGTTCTCCTGGCTGTAGTTCCTAGACTCAGTCTCCTAGGCCAGTTCCTAGGCTGTTCCAGCCAGTCTCAGGCCAGTTCCCAGACTAGTTCCTGTGGCCAGTTCCCAGACTAGTTCCAGGCTAGTTCCTAGGCTAAATCTCTGTGACTCCTGTTCCCCAGACCAACCTTGTGGCCAGTTCCCAGACCAGTTCCCCAGGCTAGTTCCCAGGCCAGTCTCAGACTAGTTCCTGTGCAGTTCCAGGCCAGTTCAGACCAGTTCCAGGCCATTTCCAGGCTAGTTCCCAGATCAGTTCCCAGACTAGTTCCCAGCTAGTTCACCAGTTCCTGTGGCCAGTTCCTAGGCTAGTTCCTAGTATTCACATCCTAGACCAGTTCCTAGACCATTTCTAGGCTGTCTTGTGACTAGTTCCTAGACTAGTTTCTAGACTAGTTCCCCAGACTAGTTCTTAGGCTGTCTTCAGGCTAGTTCCCAGGCCAGTTCCTGTGACCAGTTCCTGTGGCCAGTTCCAATAGTTCTCCTAGACCAGTTCCCAGATAGTTCCTAGACTCTGTTCTCAGATTCAGTTTCTAGGTTAGTTCTCAGATCAGTTCCCAGGCCAGTTCCTAGATCAGTTCCTAGATTCAGTTCTTGTAAGTAATTTTAGAATAGTTCCTAGGCCAGTTCAGCTAGCTCCTAGACCAGTTCCCAGGCTAGTTCCCAGGCTAGTTCCAGATTCAGTTCCTGTGACTATTCAGTTCCCTGACTAAACTTGTGGCCAGTTCCTGTACAATTCTCAGGCTAGTTCCTAGCTGGGTTCCTAGGTTAGTTCCTGCTTTCAGTTCCTAATTGTTCCTAGACTAGTTCCAGACTAGTTCCTAGGCTAGTTCCAGGCTGTCTCCTAGGCCAGTTCCTAGACTAACCCTGTACAGTTCCCAGGCTAGTTCCCAGGCCAGCTCCTGTGACTAGTTCCTAGACTAGTTCCTAGACTAGTTCCTAGACTAGTTCCTAGGCTAGTTCCTAGAACTAGTTCCTAGACTAGTTCCTAGACTAGTTACTAGACTAGTTCCTAGACTAGTTACTAGACTAGTTCCTAGACTAGTTACTAGACTAGTTCCTAGACTAGTTCCTAGACTAGTTACTAGACCATTCCAGACTAATTACAGACCAGTCTCAGACGCAAGCCATTGTGACTAGTCTCTGTGACTGCCATTGTGACTGTTTCTGTACTAGTTCCAGACTAGTTCCTAGACCAGTCTTGTGGAATTGTTCCTAGATCTGCTTCAGACTAGTTACTTGATTAGTTCCCAGACTGTTCTATACTAGTTCCTAGATTCAGTCTCAGGATCTATTCCTACTAGTTACCAGACCAGTTCCTAGACTAAATACTAGACTAGTTACCAGACTCAAATTCCTGTGACTAGTTCCTGTGACTAGTTCCTGTGACTAAATTCCTAGAATACTTCCTAGATCACTTCCCAGACCAGTTCCTAGACTAGTTCCTGTGGACTAGTTACTAGACTAGTTCCCAGACTAGTTACTAGGACTCAGTTACTCAGACTAGCTCCTGACTAGTTCTGACTAGTTCTGTGACAAAGTCCTTGTGTGTGATCAGTTCCTTGACTAGTTCCTCAGACTAATTCCCAGATTCAGTTCCTTAGATTCAGTTCCTGTGATCAGTTCCTGTGACTAGTTCCTAGACTAGTTCCTAGACTAATTTCCCAGACTAGTCTTGACTACTTCCTAGACTAGTTCCTAGACTAGTTCCTATAATAGTTCCTGTGACTCAGTTCCTAGACTAGTTCCTAGATTCAGTTCCCTAGACTAGTTCCTAGACTTAGTTCCTGACTAGTTCCCAGGACTACTTCCTAGACTAGTTCTTTAGACTACTTCCTAGACCTAGACTAAAGTTCCTAGACTAGTTCCTAGACTAGTTCCTAGACTAGTTCCTAGACTAGTTCCTAGACTAGTTACTAGACTACTTCCTGTGACTAGTTCAGACTACTTCCCAGACTAGTCTGACTAGTCCCAGGCCAGTTCCTAGACTAGTTCCTAGACTGTTCCTGACTAGTTCCTGACCACCCTGTGACCAGTTCCTTCTAGACTAGTTCCTGACCAGTTCCTAGACTATTTCCCTGGTGACTAGTTCTAGACCATCTTAGGATTTGTGTTCCTAGATTCAGTTTTAGACTAGTTCCTAGACTAGTTCCTAGACTAGTTACTAGAATGGTTCTTAGAACACTTCCGGTCTAGAATATCGCCTTAATAACTAAGTTCTATTTTTTATGAGAAGTTAAGTGTTACATCATCTTCAGTAGTGCTGTCAAGTTGTCAGCTTGTGTTGTCAAACTTACACAAGCTTCAGTAGTGTTGTTATACTATCAAGCTTACACCAGCTTCAGTAGTGTTGTCAGGCTTACAGTATTAGCTTCAGTAGTGGTGTCACGCTTACAGTACTAGCTTCAGTAGTGTTGTCATACTATCAAGCTTACACCTGCTTCAGTAGAGTTGTCAAGCTTACAGTACTAGCTTCAGTAGTGGTGTCAAGCTTACAGTACTAGCTTCAGTAGTGGTGTCAAGCTTACAGTACCAGCATCAGTAATGGTGTCAACCTTACAGTACCAGCTTCAGTAGTGTTGTCAAGCTTACAGTACTAGCTTCAGTAGTGTTGTCAAACATACACTACTAGGTTCAGCAGCGGTGTCAAGCTTACGGTACTAGCTTCAGTATTGGTGTCAAGCTTACAGTACTAGCTTCAGTAGCGATGTCAAGATTACAGTACTAGCTTCAGTAGTGGTGTCAAGCTTACAGTACTAGCTTCAGTAGTGGTGTCAAGTTTATAGTACTAGCTTCAGTAGTGGTGTCAAGCTTACAGTACTAGCTTCAGTAGTGTTGTCAAACATACACTACTAGCTTCAGTAGCGGTGTCAAGCTTACGGTACTAGCTTCAGTATTGGTGTCAAGCTTACAGTACTAGCTTCAGTAGCGGTGTCAAGCTTACAGTACTAGCTTCAGTAGTGGTGTCAAGCTTACAGTACTAGCTTCAGTAGTGGTGTCAAGCTTATAGTAAGTACACACTTACTACTACTACTTCAAGCTTCAGTAGCGGTGTCAGTATTGGTGTCAAGCTTACAGTACTAGCTTCAGTAGCGGTGTCAAGCTTACAGTACTAGCTTCAGTAGTGTTGTCGTTTATAGTACCTAGCCTTCAGTAGTGCATCGCTTACAGTACTAGCTTCCAGTAGTGGTGGTCAAGTTTATAGTACCAGCTTCAGTAGTGGTCAAGTCCGTTTACAGCACTAGCCTCAGTAGTGTTGTCAAACATACACCACTAGCTTCAGTAGCGGTGCCTCAAGCTTACGGCACTAGCTTCAGTATTGCGTCAAGTTTACAGTACTAGCCTTCAGTAGCGGTGTCCAAGTTTACAGCAACTTAGCTTCAGTAGTGGTGCGTTTACAGCACTAGCCTTCGTAGTGTTGTCAAACATACACCACTAGCTTCAGTAGCGGTGTCGTTTACGGCACTAGCTTCCAGTATTGGTGTCGTTTACAGTACTAGCTTCGGTAGCGGTGTCGTTTACAGCACTAGCTTCAGTAGTGGTGCGTTTACAGTACTAGCTTCAGTAGTGGTGTCGTTTACAGCAACAGCTTCCAGTAGTGGTGTCGTTTACAGTACTCAGCTTCAGTGGTGTCGTTTACAGCAACAGCTTCAGTAGTGGCGTCTGTTTACAGTACTAGCCTTCCAGTAGCGGTGCAAGTTTACGGCACTAGCCTTCAGTGCATTGCGTCGTTTACAGCACTAGCTTCGGTAGTGGTGCCGGTTTCAGCAGCACTAGCTTCCAGTAGTGGTCGCTTTACAGTACTAGCTTCAGTAGTGGTGTCAAGCTTACAGTACCAGCTTCAGTAGTGGTGTCAAGCTTACAGTACCAGCTTCAGTAGTGGTGTCAAGCTTACAGTACTAGCTTCGGTAGCGGTGTCAAGCTTACAGTACTAGCTTCAGTAGTGGTGTCAAGCTTACAGTACTAGCTTCAGTAGTGGTGTCAAGCTTACAGTACCAGCTTCAGTAGTGGTGTCAAGCTTACAGTACTAGCTTCAGTAGTGGTGTCAAGCTTACAGTACTAGCTTCGGTAGCGGTGTCAAGCTTACAGTACTAGCTTCAGTAGTGGTGTCAAGCTTACAGTACTAGCTTCAGTAGTGGTGTCAAGCTTACAGTACCAGCTTCAGTAGTGGTGTCAAGCTTACAGTACCAGCTTCAGTATTGGTGTCAAGCTTACAGTACCAGCTTCAGTAGTGGTGTCAAGCTTACAGTACCAGCTTCAGTAGTGGTGTCAAGCTGTCTGGAAACCATCCTTTATGTATTTCTCAGTTGCAAATGCATCTTGATTTAGCCTATATGAGAGAGAGAGTAAGAGAGAGAGAGAGAGAGAGAGAGAGAGAGAGAGAGAGAGAGAGAGAGAGAGAGAGAGAGAGAGAGAGAGAGAGAGAGAGAGAGAGAGAGAGAGAGAGAGAGAGAGAGAGAGAGAGAGAGAGAGAGAGAGAGAGAGAGAGAGAGAGAGAGAGAGAGAGAGACAGAGAGAGAGAGAGAGAGAGAGAGAGAGAGAGAGAGAGAGAGAGAGAGAGAGAGAGAGAGAGGATGTAGTTCGGTCATTAACACAATGTATTCATGGGAACGTTCAGTGTATGCATAAAATGAAGGCCATTGTCAAGGACGCTGCTGTTTACATCTCGAGGATGAGGAGGAGAAGGAGGAGGAGGAGGAGAAAGAGAAATAGGAGGAGCAGGAGAAGGAGGAAGAGGTGGAGGAGATACAGAAGAGATAGAGTAATGCCCACAAGGTTTTACTACTGATCCAACTTCCTGTACTGATATAACACTAGAAGGCAGCCCTCTGTATTTTCTGATGACTACTACTACTACTACTACTACTACTACTACTGCTACTACTACTACTACTACTACTACTGCTACTACTACTGCCACGCACACTCTACTACTA
>NC_091336.1:6384697-6387197 GCF_038502225.1 Cherax quadricarinatus
CCAAAGTAAACTGCAGTCATAACGACCCAAGGTAAATTGCAGTCATAACGACTCAAGGTAAACTGCAGTCATAACGACCCAAGGTAAACTGCAGTCATAACGACCCAAGGTAAACTGCAGTCATAACGACCCAAGGAAAACTGCAGTCATAACAACCCAAGGTAAACTGCAGTCATAACGACCCAAGGAAAACTGCAGTCATAACGACCCAAGGTAAACTGCAGTCATAACGACCCAAGGTAAACTGCAGTCAGAGCGACCCAAGGTAAACTGCAGTCATAACGACCCCAGGTAAACTGCAGTCATAACGACCCAAGGTAAACTGCAGTCATAACGACCTAAGGTAAACTGTAGTCATAGCGACCCAAGGTAAACTGCAGTCATAACGACCCAAGGTAAATTACAGTCATAAGGACCCAAGGTAAACTGCAGTCATAACGACCCAAGGTAAACTGCAGTCATAACGACCCCAGGTAAACTGCAGTCATAACGACCCAATGTAAACTGCAGTCATAACGACCCAAGGTAAACTTCAGTCATAACGACCCAATGTAAACTGCAGTCATAACGACCCAAGGTAAACTGCAGTCATAACGACCCAATGTAAACTGCAGTCATAACGACTCAAGGTAAACTGCAGTCATAACGACCCAAGGTAAACTGCAGTCATAACGACCCAAGGTAAACTGCAGTCATAACGACCCAAAGTAAACTGCAGTCATAACGACCCAAGGTAAATTGCAGTCATAACGACTCAAGGTAAACTGCAGTCATAACGACCCAAGGTAAACTGCAGTCATAACGACCCAAGGTAAACTGCAGTCATAACGACCCAAGGAAAACTGCAGTCATAACAACCCAAGGTAAACTGCAGTCATAACGACCCAAGGAAAACTGCAGTCATAACGACCCAAGGTAAACTGCAGTCATAACGACCCAAGGTAAACTGCAGTCAGAGCGACCCAAGGTAAACTGCAGTCATAACGACCCCAGGTAAACTGCAGTCATAACGACCCAAGGTAAACTGCAGTCATAACGACCTAAGGTAAACTGTAGTCATAGCGACCCAAGGTAAACTGCAGTCATAACGACCCAAGGTAAATTACAGTCATAAGGACCCAAGGTAAACTGCAGTCATAACGACCCAAGGTAAACTGGAGTCATAACGACCCCAGGTAAACTGCAGTCATAACGACCCAATGTAAACTGCAGTCATAATGACCCAAGGTAAACTGTAGTCATAACGACCCAAGGTAAACTGCAGTCATAACGACCCAAGGTAAACTGCAGTCATAACGACCCAAGGTAAACTGCAGTCATAACGACTCAAGGTAAACTGCAGTCATAACGACCCAAGGTAAACTGCAGTCATAACGACCCAAGGTAAACTGCAGTCATAACGACCCAAGGTAAACTGCAGTCATAACGACCCAAGGTAAACTGCAGTCATAACGACCCAAGGTAAACTGCAGTCATAACGACTCAAGGTAAACTGCAGTCATAACGACCCAAGGTAAACTGCAGTCATAACGACTCAAGGTAAACTGCAGTCATAACGACCCAAGGTAAACTGCAGTCATAACGACCCAAGGTAAACTGCAGTCATAACGGCCCAAGGAAAACTGCAGTCATAACGACCCTAGGTAAACTGCAGTCATAACGACCCAAGGTAAACTGCAGTCATAACGACCCAAGGTAAACTGCAGTCAGAGCGACCCAAGGTAAACTGCAGTCATAACGACCCAAGGTAAACTGCAGTCATAACGACCCAAGGTAAACTGCAGTCATAACGACCCAAGGTAAACTGTAGTCATAGCGACCCAAGGTAAACTGCAGTCATAACGACCCAAGGTAAACTGCAGTCATAACGACCCAAGGTAAATTACAGTCATAACGACCCAAGGTAAACTGCAGTCATAACGGCCCAAGGAAAACTGCAGTCATAACGACCCAAGGAAAGCTGCAGTCATAACGACCGAAGGTAAACTGCAGTCATAACGACCCAAGGTAAACTGCAGTCAGAGCGACCCAAGGTAAACTGCAGTCACAACGACCCTAGGTAAACTGCAGTCATAACGACCCAAGGTAAACTGTAGTCATAGCTACCCAAGGTAAACTGCAGTCATAACGACCCAAGGTAAACTGCAGTCATAACGACCCAAGGTAAATTACAGTCATAACGACCCAAGGTAAACTGCAGTCA
Organism: Cherax quadricarinatus; assembly: GCF_038502225.1. Classification (NCBI taxonomy): domain Eukaryota; kingdom Metazoa; phylum Arthropoda; class Malacostraca; order Decapoda; family Parastacidae; genus Cherax; species Cherax quadricarinatus. The sequence continues at coordinate 6,386,901 of NC_091336.1, forward strand.
TAACGACCCAAGGTAAACTGCAGTCATAACGACCCCAGGTAAACTGCAATCATAACGACCCAATGTAAACTGCAGTCATAATGACCCAAGGTAAACTGTAGTCATAGCGACCCAAGGTAAACTGCAGTCATAACGACCCCAGGTAAACTGCAGTCATAACGACCCAAGGTATACTGCAGTCATAACGACCCAAGGTAAACTGTAGTCATAGCGACCCAAGGTAAACTGCAGTCATAACGACCCAAGGTAAACTGCAGTCATAACGACCCGAGGTAAATTACAGTCATAACGACGCAA
>NC_091336.1:6392197-6407197 GCF_038502225.1 Cherax quadricarinatus
CATACGGGCGCTTAGCAAACCTAAGAACAAAATTCCGATTACTTAAGGAATCGTTCAGGACCCTGCATACTGTGTACGTTAGGCCTATATTGGAGTATGCAGCACCAGTTTAGAACCCCCACCGAGCCAAGCACTTTAGGAAACTAGAGAAAGTGCAAAGGTTTGCAACTAGACTGGTCCCGTAGGTAAGGGGCATGTTCTACGAGGAGAGATTAAGTGAAATCGACCTCACGAAACTGGAGGACAGGAGAGATAGGGAGGATATAATAACGACATGCAAAATACTGAGAGGAATCGACAGGTGGACAGAGACAGGATATTCGAGAGATGGGACACAGCAACGAGGGGTCACAGTTGGAAGTTGACGACTCAGATGAATCACAGGGTTCTTAGGAAGTATTTCTTCAATCACAGAGTTGTCGGAAAGTGGAATAGTCTGGGAAGTGATACAGTGGCGGTAGGATCCATACACAGCTTTAAGAAGAGGTATGATAAAGCTCATGGAGCGGGAAGAGTGACCTAGTAGCGGCCTTCGAAGAGGCGGGTCCAGGCGCTGTGACTCAACACCTGCGACCAAAACTAGGTGAATACAATTAGGTTAGTACACACACACACACACACGCATACATATACACACACACATTAAGACACATACAAACACACACACAGGAGAGAGAGAGGCTTACAACGATGTCTCGGTCTGTCTTGGACCATTCACAAGTCACACTAACAAGAGAGAGTGAGGGAGCCAGTATAATAAGCGATCAAGACGGACGGGGCCAGGAGAGGAAGAGCAAGAAGTGGTAGTGGTAAGACTGGTAGTGGAAGCAGTAGTAGTGGAAGCTGTATACAAGAAATCATATTTTTTCCCATTCCAGTGGTTTTTTAATCATAAGGTGCGATTTTTAGCTCTTTTTCCTGAACTGGCTTGTGCTGAGACTAGCTTTAACACCGTCAGGCAGCTAGTTCCACTCTTCTGTACCGGATGATGTTCGAGTCTTGGCGGTCAGGTGTGAGGTACTCACCTCTTGCCTCTTGAAGGATGATGGAGGTTCTATACTTCGTTCGTTAATGGCAGCTTCAGGTAACTCTCTCTCTCTCTCTCTCTCTCTCTCTCTCTCTCTCTCTCTCTCTCTCTCTCTCTTCACGTTCATGACAATTGCATTTCGGCTTTGAGGCTGGCTGAAAGAGTGTGGGAGGAGGGATAAGGATTGTGGGAGGAGGGATAAGGAGTGTGGGAGGAGGGATAGGAAGTGTGGGAAGAGTGATGGAGGAGTGTAAGTGGAGTGATGGAGTAAGGGGTGGGAGAGGGAGGAGGGAGAAGGGAGAGGGTAGGTAAAAAGTAGTGTCAGCGACCTATTGACCCCACCTCCATGCCTCCCCTCCACATCCCTCCTCCACCCCTCCATGGAGTGGGCTCTGCTGGCTGACTGACTGACTCCATACATTCGATTATAATTTATTGGGGTTCAATTATAATGTGCTGGGTTTCAAGTATAGTGTACTTGGGTTCAATTATAGTATACTGGGGTTCAATAACAGTGTACTGAGGTTCACTTATAGTGTATTGGGTTCAATTATAATGTACTAGGGTTCAATTATAGTGTACTAGGGGTTCAATTATTGCGTACTGGGGTTCATATAACAAGAGGAGATTGTTTTGCCTATTTACTAGTGTATAACAGGAGATTATCTTGCCTAGTTACTAGTTTATTATAGGAGTACGGGAGACAGGAGTGAGCCTTGAGGGACTCCTCTACCTGCTTTCTGTTGTTCAGGTATTCCATTACCGTTGATTATACCCTGTCCATCACCCCAGCGGACGACTCCTGAGTGTGTAATAAGCTCCAAGCTCTACGGTGTCGATTGGCTTTCACACACACAGGATCAGAGCTTGATATGTTCAGGCCTAAAGCTATGTTAAATTTAAGAGGCCTCGGACGATAATGTTTTAGCTTATTTCCTTCCGTGAATGTAATAAACTAAAAAACGAATAGTGATTTTTAAGTCTGGGTACATTAAATAATAAACGAAGAATAAGGACTACATACTGACTCTCTCTCATATATATATATATATATATATATATATATATATATATATATATATATATATATATATATATATATATATATATATATATATATATATATATATATATGTATGTATGTATGTATGTATGTGTATACATGTATATATATACAGGACGCTGATGTGTATAAAGCTGCTATGTCATTTCCATAGGGCTCAGCAGACGGTTTCACTGGTTTAAGCCACAACACTTAAAACAAATGCTCAACCCAGCACTTGGTGATGTTTCAGAGAGGTTGTTGTCTGGACTCACCAAATTTTTCAATGTGTGCCTGGCTGGCAGTGTCCCAGAGGCCATTAGACCCCTTTTCTTTGGTGCATCACTATGTGCCCTCCTGATAAAAGGATGGAGGAATCAGGCCCATTGCAGTGGGCAACACCCTTCGGTGCCTAGTCGCCACGGCTGCAGTAAGAATGGTGAGTCAAGAGGCTGCTGCAATGTTGTAACCAACTCAGCTCGGTTCTGGTGTTCAACAGGGCTGTGAAGCAGTTGCCCACGCAGCACGAGTATACATCAACAACATGTCCGATGATAAAGCCTTGATTAAATTGAGCTTTGCCAATGCTTGCAACTTAGTCAGAAGGGATGCTGCTCTCCAAGCAGTTTCTAGACACTTCCCTTCCATCTATCCCTTCACAGAACCGTGTAACAGTGTGGCTTCTAAACTATTGTTTGGGGACCATGAAATTGACTCATGTGAGGGTGTGCAACAAGGGGACCCTTTCGCCCCCTTTCTGTTCTGTCTGGTCATCAAGGAAGTCACAGAAGCGCTCTCCGGTGAGCTCAATATCTGGTTCTTGGATGATGGTACCCTAACTGGCACTACAGAATCTCTCCTAGAGGACATCAGAAAAATTATAGATATGGGAGGGAGCCTAGGCCTATCTTTAAAATCCCACCAAATGTGAAATAGTTTCTATCAATCGACTGATGATGCAGAATATTAGTGCTATTTTACCAGGAGCACGAGCCATTGATCCAGGCAACAGCACTCTCTTTGGTGCTCCTCTTGGGCCCAGTACCATTGATTTGATTCTAGAAAAAAAAATCTCAGACCTCAGGACGATAGAAGGCAGGATGAAAGACATAGATACATATGATGCCTTCTACCTACTCAAAACTTACCTACTTCCTGGGAAGCTCCCCAGCCTTCAGCAGTCCGAAGCTCAAGGAATATGACTCTCTCCTTAAGACCATGCTAGAGAGTGTATTGAATCTTTCCCTCGAAGATGGACAGTGGTTGCAAGCCTCACTTCCAGTCAGGCTTGGGGGACTGGGAGTTCGCAACTAATCAAAGACTGCCCCACCAGCTTTCCTATCCTCTTCCATAGCATCAAGCGAGTTAATAAGACAAATTCTTCCGGACAGCCTAAGTGACTCAGCAGGAATACAGAACCCTAACTACACCAGTGCCATCACTGAATGGGAGACTCTTGTAGCTCCAACACCAAAACGTAGTGCATCACTGACCTACAAACAGTCAAGTTGGGATGGCCCCATCGCTGAAAAGGTGCTTGCCAACATGTTTAGGGCTGTAACGTCAGACAGGGAGACTGCCTGTCTCCAAGCTGTGAGTAGACCTCACTCAGTGGACTTCCTCCAAACAATTCCCATTTCGGCAATGGGAACACGCTTCGACTCTAAGACCCTCCGTATTGCAGTGGCTCTGCGCCTTGCTGCCCCAATTCACACAGAATATACGTGTATTTGCGGCGATGCGCAAGCTGATCAATATGGTCTACATGGTTTTAACTGTTCCAAAACCAAGGGCTGGCATGCAAGACACAATGAAGTCAACGACATCGTAAAGATAAGCCTTGGTACAGCTGGATGCCCAGCCGAGAGGGAGCCCTGATCACTAGTAGCCAACAATACCCACAACCCAGCAAACTACGTCGGCGGGATCACCATCTATCCTTGGAAGAATGGCAAGCTCTTAGCATGGGACTATACCTGTGTGTCGATGCTGGCTGACACGTACATCCATCAGAGTGTTTGAGACAGGGAGGAGTACAAGGTCAACAAGTACAGGGACATAAGACAACAGTATCAATTTGTCCCAGTGGGATCAGAGACCTTGGGATCATGGGGAAACAATGCCACACGTTTCCTTAAAGAATTGGGTTCCAGACTCATCGACACCACCAGGGACCCAAGGGCAGCCACTTTCATGCTCCAGCTCCTCAGTGTGGCCAACCAGAGGGGAAATACTTGCTGCATACTGGGCTCGCGTCCGGCTTCGGAGGAGCTGGAGGAGATTCATAATCTTTGATATATTGTACCAATGTATTCATGTTTGTTTTTTCTGTCAATGTATTATGTCTGTTAATAAATTTCACATAGAATATATACAAATATATATATATATATATATATATATATATATATATATATATATATATATATATATATATATATATATATATATATATATATATGTCGTGCCGAATATGTAAAACTGGTCAATTAGCAAAAACTCATTTAAAATTAAGTCCTTTCTAGAATTTTCTCTTATACGTTTAAAGATATATTTTTTTCATTAATGTTAATGTAAAAAATTTTAATTTTGCTCCAAAAGAATCTTAGAAAACTTACCTAACCTTATTATAACAAGAACAATTTATTTTAGCCTAACCCAACTTAATATATTTTAGATTTGTTTACAGTAATTTACTACTAAACAAACACAGTGAAATATATTTTTTTCGTTAGGTTCAAAATGATTTTGGCGAAATTATTTTCGCTTGTCCTATATGGCAAGATGAGATTTGCTATTTAAGCCAAGATCGCAAGTTCTGCCTATTCGGAACGACATATATATATATATATATATATATATATATATATATATATATATATATATATATATATATATATATATATATATATATATATATATATATATATATATATATATATATATATATATATATATATATATATATATATATATATATATATATATACATACGTATATCAATAACAACACTGCGCTAGCACTTTTTATCAAGGCTAAGAGACTAATGTATCTATGAACTCTTCAGGACGGTAAGTGACTTAACAATGCCTAACCACATATTCCTCTGTTTCCAGTATAAATTTAAGTCGCCTCTGTATTCAGGTGATAAAGCCTGCTACGCAGGCGAAATGTTTCTGCAATAAAGATACCCAGGTGTTGTACAGGTGTTGAATGTTTCAACTTGTCGGTGTTGTGTACGATTAATGTATGATACTTTGCTGTAATATTTTACCTGAATCATACGGCCATTGATACATTACTAGACCATTATCTTTGAGTCCGTTATAGCAAGATATTCAATATTAATGAGTTTGAGTAGTAATTACAGTGCTTGAGTGCGTGATATTATAAGAGTGAATCTGAGGGGTTCATTAGGGAAAGTCTCCCCTCCTTCCTGTCCATTTTTCCCCTCCCCCTTGACCCCTTGGCTGGGCTTTAAGGGGTTAAGTGGCCACCATTCATCTTAAAAACGAACCGACGGAACGACAATCATTCACTGGTGAATATTGCTGATCATTCTGCTACATTGTGTTGTTAATAGTGGTATTCAATGTTCACCTCTGATCACTGTTACCTTTGACACTGCCTCTCTCTCTCTCTCTCTCTCTCTCTCTCTCTCTCTCTCTCTCTCTCTCTCTCTCTCTCTCTCTCTCTCTCTCTCTCTCTCTCTCTCTCTCTCTCTCTCTCTCTCTCTCTCTCTCTTCCTCCCTCATTTCTTTCCTTTATAAATGTGTTCTATTATCCGTGCCTTCCTTCCCCCTCTTTCATTTCCATTTCCATTTCTCCCTCTTTCATTTCCATCCCTCCCTCCTTCCCTCCCTCCTTCCCTCCCTCCTTCCCTCCCTTCTTCCCTCCCTCCTTCCCTCCCCTGACGACACAACCTCCTTCACACTTGTCCATCATAGTTATGGTCGACACCCTTCCCTACATACTTGTTTTTCAATTATCGCATTCCCTCTCTTCCCTTCCTCCTTCTCTGTCTCTGTCTGTATGTCTGTCTGTCTCTCTGTCCGTCTCTCTCTCTCTCTCTCTCTCTCTCTCTCTCTCTCTCTCTCTCTCTCTCTCTCTCTCTCTCTCTCTCTCTCTCTCTCTCTCTCTCTCTCTCTCTCTCTCTCTCTCTCTCTCTCTCTCTCTCTCACACAGGGTTTGACAAGGTTAGGTTAAGGATCCATAGCTTTATTGACAAGCTATTTACAGGTTAAGGATTCCTAACTTTATTGACAAGCTAAGAGCTGTTACCTACATCAGCTCATTTGAAAGCATTTTTATTGTTATGAGACATACAAGTAGCGAACAGAATGAAGTTGGAGCCATCTGTGGGCCAGCATCATAATGCTGTAAGAATGTGTTCCATACTCGAGTCATCCTGGGGATAAAAGATCTCAGATGAAGTGATGTTCTGGAGAAGGGTACAACCAGAGTGAAGTTGCTGCTTTCTGCCCGTCTTGTGGTATAGAAGCTTGCTTCACGCTGTCCTCGAAGTGGATCCAAGTGTGGTACTTTGACAATATTGGCCTTGTACATAACAGTAAGGCCAACCACATCCCTCCTGTGTTGAAGGCTCTGCTGAAATGACAAATCTATCCAGGGTTGGTCCAGGCGAGAGATGAGACGTCTTGCTCAGTTTACTGCTCTGTCAAGCAGTCGCAGATGAGAAGGGGTGCAGGCGAACCAAGAAAGTGGAGCATACTCAAGGTGTGAGCGTACTTGTGCCTCGTACAAAATCTTGCAATCCCTGCTGTCAAGCAGATGTGAGATACGGCGAAGTAAGCTTCCTGGCTGCCTTCTTTGCAAGATTTACAACGTGGTTTTTCATGGTCAGTTTGGAGCCATATTTCACTCCAAGTATATCAACTTCTTCCACAGGTACCAACACTCTCCCATTCATCCTCACTACTGCACCGGCATTACCATCATGGTGCCCAGAGACCATCATCATTTGTGTTTTCTCAGGTGCAAATGTTACTTGCCATCTACTTCCCCAAGCTGATACAGCTTTTAGCTGGTGACTGATGTAGCTTAGAGCAGCTGGCATTTCATCTCTTGGATAAGTGAATGTCAGTGTACAGTCGTCTGCATATGCATGGGATTCTGGGATGAGATGAAGAAGGTCGTTGAAGTAGACATTCCATAAAAATGGTCCCAGCACACTTCCTTGTGGAACACTTGCCCCAGGAGGATGTCTTGTTGATTCTCTGCTCTCTCTCTCTCTCTCTCTCTCTCTCTCTCTCTCTCTCTCTCTCTCTCTCTCTCTCTCTCTCTCTCCCTCTCTCTCTCTATCTATCTATCTATCTATCTATCTATCTATCTATCTATCTATCTACTAGAATTTATATTTCTCACTATTCTCTCATCCCAACTCCATTCCGTGTCTCATTCCCTCTCACATGCCACTCAGCTCGCCACTCTAAAATGCCCCCCTCCAACACACTTCCAAACACACTCTCCGACACCCCAACTAACCCCCACTCCAACACCTCTTCCAATGCCTCACCATCACCTCCTCCAATACTTCCACCAACACCTCTTCCAATACCTCACCATCACCTCTTCTCCCGCATCCTTCCCATACCTCCTGCAAAGCCCCATCCATTACAGCCACCCACATTAACTCTCCCTACGTCATCCCCTCCCAACACTGCCAACACCTCCCCCAGCAACCCTTCCAGCACTCCTCCACCAGCACTCCCTCCAGGAAGGTCGTGACAGCACGCCAGTAATGTCAGTAGAGTACCCCGTCAGTAAGTTGTTTTGCTCGAGTTCCTGAAGGTGGTTGCAAGTGTCTGATGCACCACCTTCTGCTGCTTACATCTCGTAACTGCTGTCTCCTGAGGATGTTCGTACGTGGGGGAATCCTGCGAGCGTGCGTGCGTCAGTTACGAGTGCATGTGTACGTGGGTGTGTAGGAGTTACGACTGCATGTCTGTAAGTAGGAATCCTGCGTCTGTGTGTACTCACCTATTTGTGGTTGCAGGGGTCGAGTCCTAGCTCCTGTGTGTGTGTGTGTGTGTGTGTGCGTGTGTGTGTGTGTGTGTGTGTGTGTGTGTGTGTGTGTGTGTGTGTGTGTGTGTGTGTGTGTGTGTGTGTGTGTGTGTGTGTGTGTGTGTGTGTGTGTGTGTGTGTGTGTGTGTGTGTGTGTGTGTGTGTGTGTGTTTGTGTGTGAGTGTGTAAATTTATCAAGTCATGTTTAACTTTGTGTAGATCTTTATCAAGTCACAGTTCACTCTGTGTAGAGCTTCAGTATGTCATGGTACCATACCATACTTGTTCCCAATACCTGCCATTCAGCGCGTCTCCCTTATTACTATCACTATAATGTTGAGTCATCAGGGAGAATTTTATTGAATTTTATTGAGTCACGTTAGTAGTCGTTGAGTTAGAGTGTAGTACGTTATTCTGTCCTCTTTAGACACTAAACAGCATCTCACTGTCTTTAGAAACAGCATCACATCCTCTTCAGATACAGCATCCGAACATCTTCAGATACAACATCCCATCCTCTTTAAATACAGCATCTCAACGATTTCAAATAACATCTTCCCATCGTCTCTCCTGACGGTAGAGTTGATGCTTCCGGCAGGTCAAGTATTTACTCAGCATCTCGGAGAGGATTCCCAGGCAGTGTCTTATGCGTAGGTCGCTGGTATCGGAATTTTAAATGCGTCTTTCTACGTAAGTTATGTGCCAGTCTCGCTGTCCTCGGCATGATGCTCTTCCTGGCTTGTAAGTGCCGAGGTAATACCTCTTATGTATTGTTGTTATTGGTTATAAAAATGCTCTTAAAGGTGGTGTGAAGGTGTGTGTGTGTGTGTGTGTGTGTGTGTGTGTGTGTGTGTGTGTGTGTGTGTGTGTGTGTAGACTCTACAAGCAACAAGCCTCACTCTACTACGCCGTCGAATTTTTAAAATTGTTGTTTGAAATCAGACGAGAACTTGGAATTTCGAAAGAGCGATTCAGAGCCCAGCTAAATCCATTGGCTTTTGCGACATCAAAGTGAACGAAACCCTGATCTTGGAAGCAGCATCAACACAAAAATGAATGAACAAATAACATTGTATTATACAATACAATTTTTGCTCTTCACGGGTGAATTTCACTGTAGATAATTCAACTATGTACTCGAATTTCCAGAGTTGATGAAGATTCTGTTTTGACTAATGTTAAAAAAAAATATGTGGGACTGTTTAGATGATTATATGGATGAACAATAGGCTTAGCGTTTACCAGGATATCGTAGGACTCTGTTGGGAGGAAAATGTCAAAGGACTCTGTCTTTACAAGGACGTTTTAGGCATCCTGCTCCGGATAAGAGGACAGAGGACTTTTTCCTGAGCAGGGAGTTACAGAAGGCATCCTCCACCATCATGTCAACAAAACAACTCTGTGCTCTCTGAACCACGTCGGCATGAGAGTCTGCCTGAAACAGGCAAGCCAAGGACTCCACCTCGACCAGGACGCAATAAAACTCAACCAGCAGGACGCAGAACTCAACCAGAACGCCACAGAACTCAATCACCATGACAAAGAGCTCAACTACGAGCACAGAACTCAACTAGACCGCCACAGAACTCAACCTGGACGCAATATAACTCAACCTGCATAACACAGAACTCAACTAGAGTGTCACAGAACTCCACAAGAACGCCACAGAGCTCAACAGGACGCCACAGAGAGAACTTGGGTGTTTTCCCAGGCGGCCAAAAGGCCGAGTTTGTTCGGAAATAAAGTTATAACGCCAAAGAAGGCTAGTGTCTTTGAGCGTGGCCGCCTCCGACCCAGACGCGACAGCTTCAAAGGAAGACTTGGAGCGGACCAGCCTCTCTTCCAGTCTGACTACAAGTTAAACTCTCTTCATTTAGTTCAGAGGGATTGTTGTCCTTCCTTGATGGCTCTCGTATTGTCTCTCCCTCTTTATCTATTTAAGAATTTCGATTTTTTCTTGAACAAACCGGCCGTATTCCACTGAGACAGGGTGACCATTAAGAAAAACGAAAGTTTCTCTTTTTTAAATTTAGTAATGTATACATGAGGAGGGGTTATTAGCCACTTGCTCCCGGCATTTTAGTCGCCTCTTACGAAACGCATGGCTTACGGAGGTAGAATTCTCTTCCGCTTCCCCATGGAAAAGAATTTCGATATGACTAGTAAAACAAATCTTGTACATGATTTGTATACAATACCGACAAGATGAAGAATTATACACAAGTGCAATATCTTAGTATCTTTATCTGTAGTATCACAACCAGAGAATTTATCAATATAAGAACATAATGTGAAGAAAGAAGACTTGAAGAATCTTCAAGACAACGGAGCTCTTCACCTACACCAAGACTGAGGGACTGATTACCTCATTGTTTGTGTATTATTCTACATTCTTCACATTATATCCTTGTTTTGTATCGATGAAGCCACTGGTTGGCGAAACGTCTACAAATAAAAATACCCAGATGTTGGACACGTGTCTAATTTTTCACCATAACAAATCCTGGTCTGAGGACCAACTCACGTTACTTGTGGCAACAAATTTTGGTCTTCGGAAGAGCAGTTCAAATTGTGGTCATTGGGGCAAGAAGCCAAATTTTTTCTTTACAGAGACGCTTTCCCAAGCAATATTTCGCTTAAGACTGAGCGAAATGTGGGAATTAAAGACTGCATTATGTGTTTTTATACCAGGATCAGTGACACTTTTAAAGAGAACTGATTTGAATTTCATTTCTATATTTCATTATCAATTATTACATAACAATCATCCAAGGAGAGAGTGCGAAAGGAGAGCAGATGATAGAGTGGGAGAGGCACTGTCAAAAAATTTTAATGAAAATAAGAAAAATTTTTGGAGTGAGTTGAACAAGTTAAGAAAGCCTAGAGAACGAATGGATTTGTCAGTTAAAAACAGGGAAGGGGAGTTAGTAGAGGGGGAGATGGAGGTTTTGGGTAGATGGCGAGAATATTTTGAGGAACTTTTAAATGTCGACGAAGAAAGGGAAGCGGTAATTTCATGCACTGGCCAGGGGGGTATACCATCTTTTAGGAGTGAAGAACAGGATGTGAGTGTGGTGGAGGTACGTAAGGCATTACGTAGAATGAAAGGGGGTAAAGCAGCAGGAACTGATGGGATCATGACAGAAATGTTAAAAGCAGGGGGGGATATAGTGTTGGAGTGGTTGGTGTTTTTGTTTAATAAATGTACGAAAGAGGGAAAGGCACCTAGGGATTGGCAGAGAGCATGTATAGTCCCTTTATATAAAGGGAAGGGGGACAAAAGAGAATGTAAAAATTATAGAGGAATAAGTTTACTGAGTATACCAGGAAAAGTGTACGGTAGGGTTATAATTGAAAGAATTAGAGGTAAGACAGAATGTAGAATTGCAGATGAGCAAGGAGGTTTCAGAGTGGGTAGGGGATGTGTAGATCAAGTGTTTACATTGAAGCATATATGTGAACAGTATTTAGATAAAGGTAGGGAAGTTTTTATTGCATTTATGGATTTAGAAAAGGCATATAATAGAGTGGATAAGGGAGAAATGTGGCAGATGTTGCAAGTATATGGAATAGGTGGTAAGTTACTAAATGCTGTAAAGAGTTTTTTTTATGAGGATAGTGAGGCTCAGGTTAGGGTGTGTAGAAGAGAGAGAGACTACTTCCCAGTAAAAGTAGGTCTTAGACAGGGATGTGTAATGTCACCATGGTTGTTTAATATATTTATAGATGGGGTTGTAAAAGAAGTAAATGCTAGGGTGTTCAGGAGAGGGGTGGGATTAAATTATGGGGAATCAAATACAAAATGGGAATTAACACAGTTGATTTTTGCTGATGATACTGTGCTCGTGGGAGATTCTAAAGAAAAATTGCAAAGGTTAGTGGATGAGTTTGGGAGTGTGTGTAAAGGTAGAAAGTTGAAAGTGAACATAGAAAAGAGTAAGGTGATGAGGGTATCAAATGATTTAGATAAAGAAAAATTGGATATCAAATTGGGGAGGAGGAGTATGGAAGAAATGAATGTTTTCAGATACTTGGGAGTTGACGTGTCGGCGGATGGATTTATGAAGGATGAGATTAATCATAGAATTGATGAGGGAAAAAAGGTGAGTGGTGCGTTGAGGTACATGTGAATACAAAAAACGTTATCTATGGAGGCAAAGAAGTGAATGTATGAAAGTATAGTAGTACCAACACTCTTATATGGGTGTGAAGCTTGGGTTGTGAATGCTTCAGCGAAGAGGTGGTTGGAGGCAGTGGAGATGTCCTGTCTAAGGGCAATGTGTGGTGTAAATATTATGCAGAAAATTCGGAGTGTGGAAATTAGGAGGTGTGGAGTTAATAAAAGTATTAGTCAGAGGGCTGAAGAGGTACACAAATAACCCACACACAAAAGAGAGAAGCTTACGACGACGTTTCGGTCGGAGGTGGTTTGGTCATTTAGAGAGAATGGATCAAAGTAGAATGACATGGAGAGCGTATAAATCTGTAGGGGAATGAAGGCGGGGTAGGGGTCGTCCTCGAAAAGTTTGGAGGGAGGGGGTAAAGGAGGTTTTGTGGGCGAGGGGCTTGAACTTCCAGCAAGCGTTCGTGAGCGTGTTAGATAGGAGTGAATGGAGACGAATGGTATTTGAGACCTGACGATCTGTTGGAGTGTGAGCAGGGTAATATTTAGTGAAGGGATTCAGGGAAACCGGTTATTTTTATATAGCCGGACTTGAGTCCTGGAAATGGGAAGTACAATGCCTGCACTCTAAAGGAGGGTTTCGGGATATTAGCAGTTTGGAGGGATATGTTGTGTATCTTTATACGTATATGCTTCTAAACTGTTGTGTCCTGAACACCTCTACAAAAACAGTGATTATGTGTGAGTGAGGTGAAAGTGTTGAATGATGATGAAAGTATTTTCTTTTTGGGGGATTTTCTTTCTTTTTTGGGTCACCCTGCCTCGGTGGGAGACGGTCGACTTGTTAAATATATATGTATATATATATATATATTTATATATATATATATATATATATATATATATATATATATATATATATATATATATATATATATATATATTAACCGGTTTCCCTGAATCCCTTCACTAAATATTGCCCTGTTCACACTCCAACAGCTCGTCAGGTCCCAAATACAGTTCGTCTCCATTCACTCCTATCTAACACGCTCATGCACGCCTGCTGGAAGTCCAAGCCCCTCGCCCACAAAACCTCCCTTACCCCTTCTAATCTTTTCGAGGACGACCCCTATCCCGCCTTCCTTCTCTTACAGATTTATACACTCTCCATGTCATTCTACTTTGATCCATTCTCTCTAAATGACCAAACCACCTCTACAATCCCTCTTCAGCCCTCTGACTAATACTTTTATTAAACCCCACACCTTATATATACATACACACACACACACACACACACACACACACACACACACACACACACACACACACATATATATATATATATATATATATATATATATATATATATATATATATATATATATATATATATATATATATATATGCTATATAATTAACTCTAATCTATGTTTTAGTTATTAAAGTATTCTTAACTGGCGGTGGAGAGGTTTCAAGACCCTCGTGTGGTCGATAAGCTTTAAACCACATTAATCAAGTTTCAGAAAGGGTTAGGCAAACCACTCATCAGGAGACACTAAGGATTCCAGCGCAGATACTTTGTTTGAGGCTCGAAGCATTGCAATCTAGAGAGGTATTGCTCGTTGCCTCGTCCACACACTCACCAGCTCCCGGGAGCTGCAAGATGCTTGAGAAATGTAAAAATTAAAATAATGATAAATATTTTCTCCCATAATCTGTGTTTTTATTATTATCATTATTATTATTATTATTATTACCTCAACCATCAGCAGCACCAATGGCATCACCACAAGCACCATTCTTGTTTCCACAGTCACCACCACCACTATTCTCATCACAGTAACACTCACTACAACTCCCTTCCCCCCCCCCCCCGAGCTACTGCCACCACTACCATACCCACTACCACCACCACTACCACCATCATCTTCACCACCACCATCATCACCACCATCATCATCACCACCACCACCACCATCACCACCAATACCACCATCACCACCACCATGCACTCAGCCTCAGGTCCAGACTCGTGAAACTCTGTGTTCATTAAGAACTGGAAGAAACCCTTTTCGCGTGCCCTAAGTGCTATGGAGAAGGAGCTTGGACATGGATGAAATTCCACAGTCACTTAAAACAACGGATATAGCCCCACTCCGTAAAGGTGGCAGCAAAGCATTAGCTAAGAATTATTGACCATTTGCTCTAAAGTCCCACATCATAAAAATCATCTTTGAGAGAGTACTAAGAAGCAAGATTGCAAACCACTTGGACTCCCATCAGTTGCACAATCCAGGGCAACATGGGTTCAGAGCCGGTCGCTCCTGCCTCTCGTAACTACTGGACCACTATGATATGGTCTTGGATGCACTGAAAGAAAAACAGAATGCAGATGTATTACACACTGACTTTGCTAAAGTCTTTCACAAGTGCGATCATGGTGTAATAGTACACAATATACGTGCTAAAGGAATAAACAGAGTTAAACAGAGTTAAATCGGAAGCTGCCATATTGAAGCGCTCTCTTCCACAAGGCACAGTACTCGCCCCTATTCTGTTCCTCATCCTCATATTAGACATAGACAGAGATGTAATCCACAGTACCGTGTCATACTTTGCAGACGTTACTAGGATCTGCGTGAGTTTGTCATCCATTGAGGATGCGGCAAATCTCCAAGAAGATATAAACCAAGTTTTCCAGTGGGCAACGGAGAACAATATGATGTTCAATGAAGACAATTCCAACTACTCCGTTATGGAAAACTGGAGGAGGTAATAATT
>NC_091336.1:6419697-6424697 GCF_038502225.1 Cherax quadricarinatus
TACCACCATTACCACCACTACCAGATCTACCACCACTGCCACCACTTCCACTACTACCACTACTACCACCAATGCCACCACTACCGCCGCTACCACTACAACCACCACCACCACCACTACCACCACTCCCACCACTACCACCACTGCTACCACTACCACCATTACCATCACTACCACTACTAAAACCAATACTACCACTACCACCACTACCACCAATACCACTACAACCACCACTACCACCAGTACCATTACTACTACTACTAGAGCCACTCCCACCACTACAACTACTACCACCATTACCACCACTACCAGAGCTACCACCACTGCCACCACTACCACTACTACCACTACTACCACCAATACCACCTCTACCACCACTACCATTACTACCACTACTACCACTACTACCACTACTACCACCACTACCACCACTACCACTACTACAACTACTACCAACACTACCATGACTACCACCACTGTTACCACTATCGCTACTACCACCAATACCACCAATACCACCACTACCACCACTACCACCACTACCACCACTACCACTAATACCACCACTACCACCAATACCCCCACTACCATCACTACCACTACCAACGCTGCCACCAGTACCACAACCACCATTTCCACCAACACCACTGCCACCATTACCGCCACTATCACTGCCACCGCTACTACCACTACCACCACTAACACCACTGTCACTACCACCACCACCACTACCACCACTACCACCACTTCCACCACTACCACCACTACCACCACTACCACCACTACCACAAATTCCACCACTACCACCATTACTACCATTGCCACTACTACCACTACAACCACTACCTCTACAACCACTACCTCCACTATCACTACCACCACTACCACTACCACCATTACCCCCACTACCACCACTGCCACTACCCCTACTACCACCACTATCACTACTACCACTACCGTCACTACCTCTACCACCATTACCATCACTACCCGTACCACCACTATGACTACCACAACTACCACCACTACCACTACCACCACCCCCGCAACTACCAATTCTACCATTGGCAATATCACCACCAAAAACCACTTCCACCACCACCACAAGTACTACTACTATCACCACTACCACTATCACTACCACCACCATCACTACCTCCACTATCACCACCACCTCCATCACCACCACCACTACCACCATTACCAACACTACCATCGCTACCACCACTACAACTACCACCACCACAAACTACTTCAACCACTACCACTACCAGTACCACTGCTCCCACAACCACCACTACCACCACTGTCACTACCTCCACTATCACACTACTACCACTGCCTCTTCCACCACTACGACCTCTACCACCACTACCACCACTGCAACTACCACCTCTACCACCACTACAAACCAGGTCCACCACCTCCACTAAACCACCACAACCACTACTCCCACCACAACCACTACAAACCAGGTCCACCACCTCCAATAAACCACCACAATACTACTCCCACCACAACCACTACCGCCACCACTACCACCATCACCACTACCACCATCACCACTACCACCGCTGCAAACCGCTGCCACCACCACTACCCCCACCGCAGCCACTACCACCTCGGCGGCCACTGCAACCACCACTACCACCACCACAAATCACTTCCACCACCAGCACTACCAGAACCACCACTACCACCACTACCTCCACTACCACCACTATAATCACTATCACTACCACCACTACCACCTGTACCACCACTACCACTACCACTACTACCACCACTACCACCACTACCACTGCTACCACCACTACCACCACTTCCACCACTACCACTGCTACCACCACTACCAACACTACCATCACTACCACTACCTCCACTACCACCACTACCGCAACTACCACCACCACCACGACCAGAACCCACTTCCACCACCACCACTACTATCACCACCACTACCACCACTACCAACACTACCAGTAACACCACTACCACCACTACCACCGCTATCACCACTACAACTACCACCATTTCCACCACTTCCACCAGTACCGCCACTACCATCACTATCATCACTAGTACCACTATCACTACTACCACCACTACCACTACCACCACCTCAAACCACTTTCACCCCCACCACTACCACCGCCACCATTACCACTAACATCACTACCACCACCACCACCTTTACTACTCCTACCACCACTACCACCACTACCACTACCCCAACTACCACTACCACCACTTCCACTACCACCACAAAAACCACTAACACCACTAACACCACTACCACCACTTCCACCACTACCACTACCACCGCAACTACCACTACCACCACTACCACTACTAACACCACTAACACCACTAACACCACTAACACCACTAACACCACTACCACCACTTCCACTACTACCACTACCACCGCAACTACCACTACCACCACTACCACTACTAACACCACTACACCACTAACACCACTAACACCACTAACACCACTACCACCACTTCCACCACTACCCCTACCACCGCAACTACCACTGCCACCACTGCTATTACCACCAACAAAAACACTTCCGCCACCTCCACTACCACCCCTACCACCACAACTACCACCACCACTACCACCACCACTACTACCACAAGTTTTACCACCACCACTACCACCACTACCTTCACTACGTCCTCCATCACCACCACCACCACTTCCACCACTTCCACTACCACCACTACCACTACCTCCACCACCATCACAAAGTACTTTAACCAGTACCACCTCCGCCACTACCACCGCTATCACTACCACCACTTCAAACCAGGTCCACCACCAACAATACCACCACCGTAACCACTACCACCACCACCACCACCACCAACACTACCACCACCACAGCTACTACCATCACCACTACCACCACCACAAACCAGTTCCACCACCACCACTACCGCAGCCACTACCACCTCCTCCGCACCACCACTATCACCACCACCACCACTATCACCAGCGCAACCACTTCCACCATCGCCACTGCCCCCACCACTAGCACCACCTCAGCCACTACTACCTCCGCGGCCACTACCACCGCCACTACCTTCACCACAACCCACTACCACCTCCACCACTACCACCACCGCAACCGCCACCACTTCTACCACCACCACTACCACCACCATAATCCACTACCACCACCACCACCACCGAACCACTACCATCATCAGCACTACCTCCTCCACAAACCTCTGCCACCACCACTACTTCCGCAGCAGACACAACCATCACCACCACTACCACCACCACAGGCACTTCCACTACAACTACTATCGCCACCACAACCATTACCACCACCACCACTACCACCACCGTAGACGCATCCACCGCCACCACCACTACCACCACCACAACCACATCCACTACCGCCACCACAACCATTACCACCACCACCACCTCTACTACCATCATCTCTACAACCACTACCAACATCACTACCATTACTACCGCTCCTACCATTACTTCCACCACCTCCACTACCACCATTGCCACCACTACCAACATCACTACCACCACTACCACCACCATTAACCTCCACTACTACCACCACCATTAACCACGACTACTACGACCACCATTAACCACCACTACTACCACTACCTTTAACCACCACTACTACCACCACCGTTAGCCACCACTACTACCACCACCATTAACCACCACTACTACCACCACCATTAACCACCACTACTACCACCACCATTAACTACCACCACCACCACCATTAACCAACATCACGACAACCTCCAAAACAAAAAACAACGAAAACAATAACAAGAACAACAACAGTAACAGCAGCGACAACACAATTACAACAACAACAACAGCCCACCACGAAGCTATCCTGGTGCTGACTCTCAACAGTAACAGCAGCCACAGCAGCGGAAGGAGTAACCAGTAGCAGAGCTGTGATTGATAATACCTGAGACTCCAACCTGGCAACATGAACACTGCATTTGCATGGCTGGCGTGTGTGTGTGTTTTTTTTTCTGCCAGGCCACATGTGATGCATATTAACAGAAGCGCGAGTGAGGCAACATTAGCATACACCCAGCCTTACCGCTGGCTCCTCTGCCTCCTGTCACATCCTCATTATCGGGGCAGGGTAGGTTGGTGGGAGGGAAGGGAGGGAGGGAAGATGTGAGAGAGGGAAAGGCCCTTTCGTCGAGACAGGTGGACTAAAATGGAGTTCTGGAGTAGTTGAAGGCTTTGGGAGGGGGAGAAAGATCGATGTTGGTTGTATTTCATACTTCGATGTTTTTCTTCGGCACTTCGAAGTACTGGTAGAGAGTTCGAGAGATTCTTGAGACCTGCTGGTGGTGGTGGTGGTGGAGGTAGTGCTTATCACCGTCCATTCCCCTCACCTCAACACCTTCGTCAGTAGTAATCCAGCAGGTAGTTCTTAGTTTAGATCGGGAAAGAATGCTTCTTAAAACCCGACCATCTTTTTCTCTTATTCCACTCATTTCTTTCTTGCTTCTTCTCTCCCTATTCTTCTACATTAATTTTGTCTACTATACTGCCGCTTCATTTTTAATATTCCTCTTATTCCTCCTCCTCTTCCTTTCTCACCTCCACATCTGCTAATTTCATGTCGTTATGCCCACATTTTATTAGTTATTTTTACCACCCACAGACCAATTACATCAGGCATGCTTATACCCACGCACACACGCACGCACGCACGCACGCACAAACACACACACACACACACACACACACACACACACACACACACACACACACACACACACACACACACACACACACACACTACTACTACTACTACTACTATAACTGCTTATTTTGCTCCTCCTCCTCCACACGCGCGTGCACAAAACCCTCTGGATCCTGACCTCTTGACCCAAGTTAATTAAGCTAGATCAAGGTTGTTGGTCTTGGGATGTGATGCAACGAGAGAGAGAGAGAGAGAGAGAGAGAGAGAGAC
>NC_091336.1:6429697-6447197 GCF_038502225.1 Cherax quadricarinatus
AGTTTAAAGGAGTTCTTGCTAATTGACCAGTTTTACCTATTCTGCATGACATATATGTATATACACTAAGAGTTTTATATCACTTCGTGCGTATACACAAAAGGATGTATATTTATCATTGTATATACACAAGAAGTGTACACCTGGAGTTTACTTGGAAAGAGTTTCGGGGGTCAACGCCCCCGCGGCCCGGTCTGTGACCAGGCCTCCTGGTGGATCAGCCCACCTCCAAGGATGTACACGGAAAGTTCACTTTAGTTCCCATTGTAGTGTTAAAGTGTTCTTGGTGTTAGTATACAGGTGAACTGTAGACTAAATGATCTTCCTGTAGTTAATTGGTTCTGTTCTTAACACATATTCTGACACACTAACCCAGTTATTAACACGCTACTTATCACACTTCCTGACACATTAACGCAATATCTAACACACTTATTTCATTTCGAAGTTATTGAAAGAAAACCTACCACACTAAAACAATACCTAACACACTAACACAATACCTAACACAATACCTAACACACTAACACAATACCTAACACACTAACACAATATCTAACACACTTAGGCAATACTTAACACACTAACACAATACCTAACACACTAACACAATACCTAACACACTTAGGCAATACCTAGCACACTAACACAGTACCTAACACACTAACACAATACCTAACACACTAATGCAATACTTAACACACACTCCCTCCTTCCTTGTCTCCCTCCCTAACTCTCTTTCCCTCCCACCATCAACCTCTCTCCATCACACACAGTTCCACCATCAACCTGCCTCCATCAACCACAGTTCCACCATCAACCTGCCTCCATCAACCACAGTTCCACCATCAACCTGCCTCCATCAACCACAGTTCCATCATCAACCTGCCTTCATCAACCACAGTTACACCATCAACCTGCCTCCATCACACACAGTTCCACCATCAACCTGCCTCCATCACACACAGTTCCACCATCAACCTGCCTCCATCAACCACAGTTCCACCATCAACCTGCCTCCATCAACCACAGTTCCACCATCAACCTGCCTTCATCAACCACAGTTCCACCATCAACCTGCCTCCATCAACCACAGTTCCATCATCAACCTGCCTTCATCAACCACAGTTCCACCATCAACCTGCCTCCATCACCCACAGTTCCACCATCAACCTGCCTCCATCACCCACAGTTCCACCATCAACCTGCCTCCATCAACCACAGTTCCACCATCAACCTGCCTTCATCAACCACAGTTCCACCATCAACCTGCCTCCATCAACCACAGTTCCATCATCAACCTGCCTTCATCAACCACAGTTCCACCATCAACCTGCCTCCATCACCCACAGTTCCACCATCAACCTGCCTCTATCACCCACAGTTCCACCATCAACTTCCCTCCATCAATCACAGTTCCACCATCAACTTCCCTCCATCAACCACAGTTACACCATCAACTTCCCTCTATCAACCACAGTTCCACCATCAACCTGCCTCCATCAACCACAGTTCCACCATCAACCAGCCTCCATCAACCAAAGTTCCACCATCATCCTGCCTCCATCAACCAAAGTTCCACCATCAACCAGCCTCCATCACCCACAGTTCCACCATCAACCTGCCTCCATCACCCACAGTTCCACCATCAACCTGCCTCCATCAACCACAGTTTCACCATCAACCTGCCTTCATCAACCACAGTTCCACCATCAACCTGCCTCCATCACCCACAGTTCCACCATCATCTTCCCTCCATCAACCACAGTTCCACCATCAACCTGCCTCCACCACCCACAGTTCCACCATCAACTTCCCTCCATCAACCACAGTTCCACCATCAACCTGCCTCCATCACCCACAGTTCCACCATCAATTTCCCTCCATCAACGACAGTTCCACCATCAACTTCCCTCCATCAACCACAGTTCCACCATCAACTTCCCTCCATCAACCACAGTTCCTCCATCAACCTGCCTCCATCAACCACAGTTCCACCATCAACCTGCCTCCATCAACCACAGTTCCACCATCAACCAGCCTCCATCAACCAAAGTTACACCATCATCCTGCCTCCATCAACCAAAGTTCCACCATCAACCAGCCTCCATCACCCACAGTTCCACCATCAACCTGCCTCCATCAACCACAGTTTCACCATCAACCTGCCTTCATCAACCACAGTTCCACCATCAACCTGCCTCCATCACCCACAGTTCCACCATCAACTTCCATCCATCAACCACAGTTCCACTATCAACCTGCCTCCATCACCCACAGTTCCACCATCAACTTCCCTCCATCAACCACAGTTCCACCATCAACTTCCCTCCATCAACCACAGTTCCACCATCAACTTCCCTCCATCAACCACAGTTCCACCATCAACCTGCCTCCATCACCCACAGTTCCACCATCAACTTCCCTCCATCAACCACAGTTCCACCATCAACTTCCCTCCATCAACCACAGTTCCACCATCAACTTCCCTCCATCAACCACAGTTCCACCATCAACCTGCCTCCATCAACCACAGTTCCACCATCAACCTGCCTCCATCAACCACATTTCCACCATCAACCTGCCTCCATCAACCACAGTTCCACCATCAACCTGCCTTCATCAACCACAGTTCCACCATCAACTTCCCTCCATCAACCACAGTTCCACCATCAACCTGCCTCCATCAACCAAAGTTCCACCATCAACCAGCCTCCATCAACCACAGTTCCACCATCAACCAGCCTCCATCAACCACAGTTCCACCATCAACCTGCCTCCATCAACCACAGTTCCACCATCAACCTGCCTCCATCAACCAAAGTTCCACCATCAACCAGCCTCCATCAACCACAGTTCCACCATCATCCTGCCTCCATCAACCAAAGTTCCACCATCAACCAGCCTCCATCACCCACAGTTCCACCATCAACCTGCCTCCATCAACCACATTTCCACCATCAACCTGCCTTCATCAACCACAGTTCCACCATCAACCAGCCTCCATCACCCACAGTTCCACCATCAACCACAGTTCCACCATCAACCTGCCTCCATCACCCACAGTTCCGCCATCAACTTCCCTCCATCAACCACAGTTCCATCATCAACTTCCCTCCATCAACCACAGTTCCACCATCAACTTCCCTCCATCAACCACAGTTCCACCATCAACCTGCCTCCATCAACCACAGTTCCACCATCAACTTCCCTCCATCAACCACAGTTCCACCATCAACTTCCCTCCATCAACCACAGTTCCACCATCAATCAGCCTCCATCAACCACAGCTCCACCATCAACTTCCCTCCATCAACCACAGTTCCACCATCAACTTCCCTTCATCAACCACAGTTCCACCATCAACCAGCCTCCATCAACCACAGCTCCACCATCAACTTCCCTCCATCAACCACAGTTCCACCATCAACTTCCCTCCATCAACCACAGTTCCACCATCAACCAGCCTCCATCAACCACAGTTCCACCATCAACCTGCCTCCATCAACCACAGTTCCACCATCAACTTCCCTCCATCAACCACAGTTCCACCATCAACTTCGCTCCATCAACCACAGTTCCACCATCAACTTCCCTCCATCAACCACAGTTCCACCATCAACTTCGCTCCATCAACCACAGTTCCACCATCAACTTCGCTCCATCAACCACAGTTCCACCATCAACTTCCCTCCATAAACCACAGTTCCACCATCAACTTCCCTCCATCAACCACAGTTCCACCATCAACTTCGCTCCATCAACCACAGTTCCACCATCAACTTCGCTCCATCAACCACAGTTCCACCATCAACTTCGCTCCATCAACCACAGTTCCACCATCAACTTCGCTCCATCAACCACAGTTCCACCATCAACCTGCCTCCATCAACCACAGTTCCACCATCAACTTCGCTCCATCAACCACAGTTCCACCATCAACCTGCCTCCATCACCCACAGTTCCACCATCAACTTCCCTCCATCAACCACAGTTCCACCATCAACTACAAGAAAGTTCTTATAGTTCCGTGGCTCTTTAATCAACAGACACATCTGTTTTTCCTTCTATTTTCCTTGTTTTCCTGCGGTGTACTTGTCAGGTACAGTGTTGCCGGACGCACGACTTCCGGGTTAGTTGTCAGGTTATTTGTCTTTGTTAAAGCCACTTTGTCCTTGTTTGATAAAATGGTTAAAAATTTTATTCCTGTTTCTTCTGTCCTAACTCTCCCCACCTCGACTTTTTTGTTTTTTAATATGTCTAATTATTTAGAATTTTTATTTATATATTTTAGACTCTCTCTCTCTCTCTCTCTCTCTCTCTCTCTCTCTCTCAGAACTGGATTCCTTACTTTGAAGAAGCTTCCTTTCTTTACTCCTGTTGCTACTCTTGCAACATTGCATAGCTCCTGATGACGTGTGAAAGATCTTGAGCTGAAGATTTCCACCCCCGTAGCTTGTCTTGCATTGCTGAGATCGCCTGCCTGTGCGATTGTATTGCATTTATATATATATATATATATATATATATATATATATATATATATATATATATATATATATATATATATATATATATATTTGTTAAAACGTTTCTTCTCTCCAATTCACCCGTTTGAAAAGCGTTGCTTGGAACTCCGCTTCCCTGGAAGGTAATCTGTGGCTCATAAATGTTTCCTTCTGGCCTCTCTCTGTCTCTAATTCCGGCCGAGTTTCTCCGCTGGCCAGAACGTTTTATGGAATTCCAGGGAGGTGGATGCGAGGGGTGAGATGGTATTGATCACGGGTTCTGGTATTCCAGGCACGTCCATTGAGCCTCTGGACGGCAAGACTGGAACTTTGTGTTACCCCCCTCACTCCCTCTGCGGGTTACTTATGGTGCCCTGATCTTAGCAGAGAGAGAGAGAGAGAGAGAGAGAGAGAGAGACAGACAGACAGACAGACAGACAGACAGACAGACAGACAGAGACAAACAGACAGACAGACAGACAGACAGACAGACAGACAGACTGAGAGAAAGAGAGAGGCAGACAGACAGACAGAGAGAGAGAGATAGAGAGAGAAAGAGAGAGAGAGAGAGAGAGAGAGAGAGAGAGAGAGAGAGAGAGAGAGAGAGAGAGAGAGAGAGAGAGAGAGAGAGAGAGATAGAGAGAGAGAGAGAGAGATAGAGAGAGTAGGTAGTACATAGGAGAGCAAGTAGTTAACACCAGAAAGGAGGGAAGAAAGGAGACAGAGCACAGAGGGGAAAACTTCGACCTTCCAGGGAGTCATTGTGGCTCGGTTCTGGAAAGAGTTCTTCCTGTATCATCGCTTTACTTCTTATACTCACCTATTTGTGGTTGCAGGGGTCGAGCCACAGCTCCTAGCCCCGTGTCTGTCTGCGTGTGCGCTGCTATGCGCGAAATTTTAATGTTTATCTAGTCTTTATTGACTTATTTTTCCTTTCCTTTTTTTTTATTTTTCCGTCTTATAATTATTTTTCTCTTCCACTCTCGCATCTAGCAACTTTCCTATCCTAGAGCTGTACTATCCTGACTTACCCATCTAGATAGTTCGCGATAGTACTTAATCCAGATGGAAGTACATACACTCTGAACATAAAAGTCACAATACCGTGACTGGAACAATACACAAATAACCAGCACATAGGAGAGACAAACTAAAGACGACGTTTCGGTCGGACTTGGTAATGGACAGGCTAGTTAATGGTCCTAGTTTGGCCAAAGCGTCGTGATGAGTATCGTTCTCCTTTGTGAGGGTCGTCTGGGTTACGTACACTTGGCTCTTCTTAAGACGCTCCTCTACATACGGCAGAGCTTCGTAAATGCGATTGAATAAGTCCATTCAAAATTGAAATTATTTCGTAGTACGTGTTATTCAGTTCTCGATGAGCATTTTTTTTTACCAGTTGCACTCATGAAAAATTTAGTTCAAGAAATGAAGAGTTTCGCAAAACAGCTAATTACGGTTCTTCTCAGAAGAAAGTCTCAGTGAAGACTAGTCCCATGCTATCTGTCTTTACCCTAATACAGTGGACCCCCGCATAACGATTACCTCCGAATGCGACCAATTATGTAAGTGTATTTAAGTAAGTGCGTTTGTATGTGTATGTTTGGGGGTCTGAAATGGACTAATCTACTTCACAATATTTCTTATGGGAACAAATTCGGTCAGTACTGGCACCTGAATATACTTCTGGAGTGAAAAAATATCGTTAACCGGTGGTCCACTGTACTCTCTCTCTCTCTCTCTCTCTCTCTCTCTCTCTCTCTCTCTCTCTCTCTCTCTCTCTCTCTCTCTCTCTCTCTCTCTCTCTCTCTCTCTCTCTCTCTCTCTCTCTCTCAAACCTGCTGAGAGGGAGACGTTGAGACTACAAGTTCGGCATCACCAAATCCTCCTGGGTCGTTTTGTCATTACAGATTGCAGGGAGAGTCGTAGCTACGAACGACTTCCAGGTATCCAGGAAGGAAGATCTCCGGCAACCCAGGAAGCTCCACAGACCAGCCTCACCACGGTCTAGGACCTACAGCTATCCAGGAAGCTCCACAGACCAGCCTCACCACAGTCTGGGACCTACAGCGAACCAGGAAGATCCACAGACCAGCCTCACCACGGTCTGGGACCTACAGCTACCCAGGAAAATCCACAGACCAACCTCACCACGGTCTAGGACCTACAGCTACCCAGGAAGATCCACAGACCAGCCTCACCACGGTCTAGGACCTACAGCTACCCAGGAAGATCCACAGACCAGCCTCACCGCAGTCTGGGACCTACAGCGAACCAGGAAGATCCACAGACCAGCCTCACCACGGTCTGGGACCTACAGCTACCCAGGAAAATCCACAGACCAACCTCACCACGGTCTAGGACCTACAGCTACCCAGGAAGATCCACAGACCAGCCTCACCACGGTCTAGGACCTACAGCTACCCAGGAAGATCCACAGACCAGCCTCACCACGGTCTGGGACCTTCAGCTACCCAGGAAGGCCCACAAACCAGCCTCACCATGGTCTGGGACCTAAAGCGACCCAGGAAGATTCACAGACCAGTCTCACCACGGTCTGGGACCTACAGCTACCCAGGAAAATCCACGGACCGACCTCACCACGGTCTGGGACCTACAGCTACCCAGGAAGATTCACAGACCAGCCTCACCACGGTCTGGGCCCTACAGCTTCCCAGGAAAATCCACAGACCAACCTCACCACGGTCTGGAACCTACAGCTACCCAGAAAAATCCACAGACCAGCCTCACCACGGTCTAAGACCTATATCAACCCAGGAAGATCCACAGACCAGCCTCACCACGGTCTGGGACCTACAGCTACCCAGGAAGACCCACAGACCACCTCACCACGGTCTGGGACCTACAGCTACCCAGGAAAACCCACAGACCAGCCTCACCACGGTCTAGGACCACCAGCTACCCAGGAAGCTCCACAGACCAGCCTCACCACGGTCTGGACCTACAGCGACCCAGGAAGATCCACAGACCAGCCTCACCACGGTCTGAGACCTACAGCGACCCAGGAAGATCCACAGACCAGCCTCACCACTGTCTGGGACCTACAGCTACCCAGGAAGACCCAGAGACCAGCCTCACCACGGTCTAGGACCTACAGCTACCCAGGAAGATCCACAGACCAGCCTCACCACGGTCGAGGACTTACAGCTACCCAGGAAGATCCACAGACCAGCCTCACCACGGTCTGGGACCTACAGCTACCCAGGAAGACCCACAGACCAGCCTCACCATGGTCTAGGACCTACAGCTACCCAGGAAGATCCACAGACCAGCCTCACCAAGGTCTTGGACCTACAGGTACCCAGGAAGATCCACAGACCAGTCTCACCATGGTCTGGGACCTACAGCTACCCAGGAAGACCCACAGACCAGCCTCACAACGGTCTGGGACCAACAGCTACCCAGGAAGATCCACAGACCAGCCTTGCCACGGTCTGGGACCTACAGCTACCCAGGAAGCTCCACAGGCCAGCCTCACCACGGTCTGGGACCTACAGCTACCCAGGAAGATCCACAGACCAGCCTCACCACGGTCTGGGACCTACAGCTACCCAGGGAGACCCACAGACCAGCCTCACCATGGTCTGGGACCTATAGCTACCCAGGAAGCTCCACAGACCAGCCTCACCACGGTCTAGGACCTGCAGCTACCCAGGAAGATCCATAGACCAGCCTCACCACGGTCTAAGACCTACATCTACCCAGGAAGATCCACAGACCAGCCTCACCATGGTCTAGGACCTACAGCTACCCAGGAAGATCCACAGACCAGCCTCACCAAGGTCTTGGACCTACAGGTACCCAGGAAGATCCACAGACCAGTCTCACCATGGTCTGGGACCTACAGCTACCCAGGAAGACCCACAGACCAGCCTCACAACGGTCTGGGACCAACAGCTACCCAGGAAGATCCACAGACCAGCCTTGCCACGGTCTGGGACCTACAGCTACCCAGGAAGCTCCACAGGCCAGCCTCACCACGGTCTGGGACCTACAGCTACCCAGGAAGACCCACAGACCACCTCACCACGGTCTGGGACCTACAGCTACCCAGGAAAACCCACAGACCAGCCTCACCACGGTCTAGGACCACCAGCTACCCAGGAAGCTCCACAGACCAGCCCCACCACGGTCTGGACCTACAGCTACCCAGGAAGCTCCACAGACCAGCCTCACCACGGTCTGAGACCTACAGCGACCCAGGAAGATCCACAGACCAGCCTCACCACTGTCTGGGACCTACAGCTACCCAGGAAGACCCAGAGACCAGCCTCACCACGGTCTAGGACCTACAGCTACCCAGGAAGATCCACAGACCAGCCTCACCACGGTCGAGGACCTACAGCTACCCAGGAAGATCCACAGACCAGCCTCACCACGGTCTGGGACCTACAGCTACCCAGGAAGACCCACAGACCAGCCTCACCATGGTCTAGGACCTACAGCTACCCAGGAAGATCCACAGACCAGCCTCACCAAGGTCTTGGACCTACAGGTACCCAGGAAGATCCACAGACCAGTCTCACCATGGTCTGGGACCTACAGCTACCCAGGAAGACCCACAGACCAGCCTCACAACGGTCTGGGACCAACAGCTACCCAGGAAGATCCACAGACCAGCCTTGCCACGGTCTGGGACCTACAGCTACCCAGGAAGCTCCACAGGCCAGCCTCACCACGGTCTGGGACCTACAGCTACCCAGGAAGATCCACAGACCAGCCTCACCACGGTCTGGGACCTACAGCTACCCAGGGAGACCCACAGACCAGCCTCACCATGGTCTGGGACCTATAGCTACCCAGGAAGCTCCACAGACCAGCCTCACCACGGTCTAGGACCTGCAGCTACCCAGGAAGATCCATAGACCAGCCTCACCACGGTCTAAGACCTACATCTACCCAGGAAGATCCACAGACCAGCCTCACCATGGTCTAGGACCTACAGCTACCCAGGAAGATCCACAGACCAGCCTCACCAAGGTCTTGGACCTACAGGTACCCAGGAAGATCCACAGACCAGTCTCACCATGGTCTGGGACCTACAGCTACCCAGGAAGACCCACAGACCAGCCTCACAACGGTCTGGGACCAACAGCTACCCAGGAAGATCCACAGACCAGCCTTGCCACGGTCTGGGACCTACAGCTACCCAGGAAGCTCCACAGGCCAGCCTCACCACGGTCTGGGACCTACAGCTACCCAGGAAGATCCACAGACCAGCCTCACCACGGTCTGGGACCTACAGCTTCCCAGGGAGACCCACAGACCAGCCTCACCATGGTCTGGGACCTATAGCTGCCCAGGAAGCTCCACAGACCAGCCTCACCACGGTCTAGGACCTGCAGCTACCCAGGAAGATCCATAGACCAGCCTCACCACGGTCTAAGACCTACATCTACCCAGGAAGATCCACAGACCAGCCTCACCATGGTCTAGGACCTACAGCTACCCAGGAAGATCCACAGACGAGCCTCACCTCGGTCTGGGACCTACAGCTACCCAGGAAGATCCACAAACCAGCCTCGCCACGGTCTAGGACCTACAGCTACCCAGGAAGATCCATATACCAGCCTCACCACGGACTGGGACCTACAGCTACCCAGGAAGATCCACAGACCAGCCTCACCACTGTCTAGGACCTACAGCTACCCAGGGAGATCCACAGACGAGCCTCACCACGGTCTAGGACCTACAGCTACCCAGGGAGATCCACAGACGAGCCTCACCACGGTCTAGGACCTACAGCTACCCAGGGAGATCCACAGACGAGCCTCACCACGGTCTAGGACCTACAGCTACCCAGGGAGATCCACAGACGAGCCTCACCACGGTCTAGGACCTACAGCTACCCAGGGAGATCCACAGACGAGTCTCACCACGGTCTGGGACCTACAGCTACCCAGGGAGATCCACAGACCAGCCTCACCACGGTCTAGGACCTACAGCTACCCAGGGAGACCCACAGACCAGCCTCACCATGGTCTGGGACCTATAGCTACCCAGGAAGCTCCACAGACCAGCCTCACCACGGTCTAGGACCTGCAGCTACCCAGGAAGATCCATAGACCAGCCTCACCACGGTCTAAGACCTACATCTACCCAGGAAGATCCACAGACCAGCCTCACCATGGTCTAGGACCTACAGCTACCCAGGAAGATCCACAGACGAGCCTCACCACGGTCTAAGATCTACAGCTACCCAGGAAGATCCATAGACCAGCCTCACCACGGTCTGGGACCTACAGCTACCCAGGAATATCCACAGACCAGCCTCACCACGGTCTGGGACCTGCAGCTACCCAGGAAGATCCACAGACCAACCTCACCACGGTCTGGGACCTACAGCTACCCAGGAAGATCCACAGACCAGCCTCACCTCGGTCTGGGACCTACAGCTACCCAGGAAGATCCACTGACCAGCCTCGCCACGGTCTAGGACCTACAGCTACCCAGGAAGATCCATATACCAGCCTCACCACTGTCTGGGACCTACAGCTACCCAGGAAGATCCACAGACCAGCCTCACCACGGTCTGGGACCTGCAGCTACCCAGGAAGATCCACAGACCAACCTCACCACGGTCTGGGACCTACAGCTACCCAGGAAGATCCACAGACCAGCCTCACCACGGTCTGGGACCTGCAGCTACCCAGGAAGATCCACAGACCAGCCTCACCACGGTCTGGGACCTACAGCTACCCAGGCGTAAGTATCTGTAGTTTAAAGTTCCTTTAAACGAGATCTTTTTTCCTTGATGCTGATAAAGGGATTTGTTCCAGGGAATGTGAGCTGCCCTCTCCTTCCTCGGCTCAACCCTGACTCCATATTATTCCACTGAAGCTGTATGACTGGGTACTTGCTCAGAATTTCAATAATAATAATAATAATAATAATAATAATAATAATAATTAATAATAATAATAATAATAATAATAATAATAATAATAGTAATAATAATAATAATAATAATTATTATTATTATTATTATTATTATTATTGTTATTATTATTATTATTATTATTATTATTATTATTATTATTATTATTATTATTATTATTATGATTATATGAGCTGTCCTGTTGTCAGATTTTTTCACTTATCATATGCTGATTGGTAAGTACGTGAATTAGAGAGTGAGGAACGTTGTCGTCTCGTGTTCTCTGGAGTAATGGTCAGTAAAGATTTTTTGTAAATAAGTTTTTGTACTTAGTGATTGGAGTTGATGGTTGAGTTCTTGGAGTTGATGGCTGGGTTCTTCAAGCTGATGGCTGGTTTAATTCTGTGTCTGGGTATATCTTTGATATATTCACTCACAACATGAGTGCCTCTGGCCAATACTGTAATTATAGTGGCATGTTCACTCATATAATGAGTGCCACTCACCAGTACTGTCATTATAGTAATACGTTCAGTGATAAATCTTAAAAACAGTCATCTGTGCCTGGGATTCCCAACTGAAAAAAAACATCGACAGGATTTGTGTGTTGAATCTGAATGAGTATATTAAACAAGTATTTAAGTCTTTGATATTTAAACTTAGAATTCCTTCCCTTCTGTTGTCTCTTTTCATTTAGTATATTTCTCAAACTTTCTTTCAGTAATATTCACGAGTTCTTATTTATTATTTTTTTGGTATATCTGTCAGCACTCAAGAATAAACGTCACAATACCGTGACTGCAACAATTCACAACTAATCTCAAACACAGTTGTTGTAACAACTAATCTACATTACCGTGGCTACAGTATTTTATTACTAACCTATAATACCATGACTGAAACAATTCACGAATGAACTACAATTCCGGGCATGTAACAGATAACAGCTCACCCGCAATACCAATTACTGCATTACCTACAATTCCCGACTATATAGGATGGATATAGAGTGTACAATAAACTAGCCACTGTCGTCCTCAGGATAGATATGGAGTGTACAATAAACTAGCCACTACTCTCCATAGGATGGATGTTGGGTGTACAATAAACTAACCACTACCGTCCACAGAATACATATGGAGTGCGCAGTAAACTAGCCACTACCATCCACAGGATGGATATGAGGTGCACAATAAACTAGCAAATACAGTGTCAGAGTCAGAGTCTATTTATACCCCATCTATCATGATAAATTACGAGATTGGTGGGTTAGCCTTTGTAAATTTGTTAATAAAATACTCTTTTTTTTGAATCCCCTAATCTTTGCATATTTAGTATATAGCAGTTCCCACGTATTTAATTGCTTCATTTCTCACCTTCGACAAGTTTCTTCCTAATTGATAGATCTTGGCACAGCTTCTCTGCCTCCCTCATGTCTCCCAGTTTTCAGCAGATTTTTTCTCATGTTTTGAGCGAATATTAATATTGGAAATCTTTTTTTTTGTGTCCTTCACGTGATATGTGTATCGTGTAAGTTTTGGTGTGTGTGTGTGTGTGTGTGTGTGTGTGTGTGTGTGTGTGTGTGTGTGTGTGTGTGTCACGTCTTTAATTATGACGTCCTCATCCTTTTTTTTTTGTGTGTGTGTGTGTGGGTGAAATAGGTGATGGAGTGGTTGAGTGTACGGGACACACACACTGAGGCAGGCTAGTCTGAACACTCCCCCTTTAACAGCTCAGCCAGTGCCAAGTACCCCCTTCTCCGTCCCTTCCCCCTTTCCCTTCCCCTCCCCCTGATCTCCCTCCCCCGGGCTGGGAATGTGGACGGAATTCCCAATGATCCTCCTCTCTCCCCCTTCCCAGACGACGGTGGGAGAGGCCTGTGGGGGTGGGAAACGAAATGGAAAGGAAGAAGAGGAAGAGTACGAAGAGGAATGGGATGTAGAAGAAGAACCCGTTGGGAAATGTTGGTGGGGAGGAGGCAGACATGCAGGCAGGCAGGGCAGGCAGGGCAGGCAGGGCAGGCAGGGCAGGCAGGGCAGACAGGGCAGGCAGGGCAGGCAGGGCAGGCAGGGCACGCAGGCAGGTCAGGCAGGTCAGGCAGGGCAGGCAGGTCAGGCAGGGCAGGCAGGGCAGGCAGGGCAGGCAGGCAGGTCAGACAGGCAGGGCAGGCAGTAAGAAGACAGGCAGGCA
This sequence comes from Cherax quadricarinatus, assembly GCF_038502225.1. NCBI lineage: Eukaryota > Metazoa > Arthropoda > Malacostraca > Decapoda > Parastacidae > Cherax > Cherax quadricarinatus. The sequence goes on from NC_091336.1 coordinate 6,443,294, forward strand.
ATCAGGCAGGCCTCACTATCTGTGGTCTAGCCACATCCTTTCGGGTCTGGCACAATCGGTTGAGTCACTGGCCATATTCTCCATATTGCAGCCTGATAGTCCACATGGAGGACATGCATATGGAGTGAGTTCTTGCATGCTGAAAACTGACTAGATTCCACCTCTGCACATTTTGCACAAAAGCGGTAGTGGCAGGACGCACTAACCCCGTGGGGGTGGGTGAAGGTGCGTACATTCCCTATACAAAGTCTTCCATTTTGTTGTCAGATAAATGTGGAGATTCATCTCACGTTTCACCAAGCTTCTTGAAGGCTTCTTGGTAGGCACTCCTTTCCTTCAGAAACTTCGATCTACTGGACTTTCCAAGACTAGTGATGGTCACTGAAGGTGTGCAATTGAGTGAGTATGTAGGCTGTCAGTGTCTACGTATTGTACAATGCACGGTTCCCTATTCCATATTTCTGATTCAGTAGTAGGGAGGAATTCCGATCGATGAGGCAAACAGTATTATCACATTTGAGACTTCAGCAGTGATGACTGTGGGTCTGAAGTCGCCGTGTGAGGCATGCTGAGCATGAAGGAACATTTATGGGTCACCTTCCTCATGTGTTGACTTCCGGCAAAGCTTAGATCTCATCCCCGGTGATCTTTGGTAAGCAGGTAGCACACACAGTCAGCACACATATCAAGAGAAAACACACCTCTACACAGGTTATATACACAGTCTCTTGCTCTTCATCATTTCTCCCTCTTAGCAGTCTGCTTCCATACTGAAATCAAACGTGCCTAGTTCGCCACTGAAGGATCTTATGGTTTGGCGATCAGGTAACATAACTCACAACAGGTTACCTACAGTCTCTTGTCCCTGGAGCTCCTTGCTTCTATACTAAAACCAAGATTTTGACCTGACATGTCTAGCACGGGACTTGAGTCCTGGAGATGGGAAGTACAGTGTCTGCACTCTGAAGGAGGAGTGTTAATGTTGCAGTTTTATAACTGTAGTGTAAGCATGCCTCTGGTAAGACAGTGATGGAGTGAATGATGATGAAAGTTTTTCTTTTTTCTTTTTCGGGCTACCCTGCCTTGGTGGGAAACGGCCGATATGTTAAATATCTAGCACTCAGGTTTGATATGGAATTTTCGCCGTTGCTGGATGCCATAGCTTAGTGCAATGTTGTTTCATTGTGTGCCAGTGGTAAAACGTTTGTTCCATCTCTCAGAACATTTTTTGTATGTCTCTCAGGAGATATTAAAAGCAACATCACTCCCCAGGCTGTAAGCGCCCTCGTGTACAGCTAGGAACATAAACAAGCTGTACAAATATCTTTTCATAGCCTATGGACCAATCATTCTCCATGAAGAACAAAAAGACACAATACCGTGACTGGAACAATACACAAATAACCCGCACATATAGAGAGGAGCCCAAGACGACGTTTCGCGAAAGCTGATAATCATGATTTGAAATGCACATATGAACTCTACGAACAAATTCATACCTGAAAAAGGATGTTTTGGGCCCCTTAAGGGACCCCTCTCCATCAATAACACGCTCCCTCGTGTTCCATCCTCTTCTAAAATCAATCATGTTCCAATATTCCTCCTAACATTCCCACCATTTTAATGTAAACAAATTAGCAGAGTTAGAAACATGTAGAGAGAAACTTCACTGCAGGTATAAATACCGTCAAGCGCCTTCAGTACTGAGAACGTCTGAAGTCCCTTGACTTGTACTACTTGGAACGTAGGCGAGAAATATACCTGATAATCTACGCCTGGAGAAAATCCTAGAAATAACAGAAAACGGAGTGAAAGACTCGTCGCAATAATAGAAAACGTGACGGCAATACCTTTCAATAACGGAAAACGGAAGAAAAATCCCTCCAAATAACAGAAAATTGGATAAAATCACTCTTAATGACAGAAAGTGGGACAAAAATGCCAGAAATAACAGAAAACAGAACAAAAATTCCTCTTAATAACAAAAAACGGAAGAAAAGTCACTAAAAACAGAAAACGGGAGAAAAGATCCTCTCAGTAACAGAAAACGGGACAAAAGACAATCACAATAACAAAAAACGGGACTAAGGGAACACTTAACGATCCATAAACTACGATAATAACAAGACCTTGACAACCACACACAAACTAAGTCGGCCACAATTGATAAATTGGGGAGTTAACAGCACGCAAACTATCTTTGGAACAAGTAGGTGAACGACCCAAGCAAAGGTGCTAACTACCCTCTTCACGACGGAACAAGGTGATTATGAGCCGATTAAGGAGGTGAGATTGGCCGTCACACCTCTCTCATTAAGGACAATGCCTCAGTTCAGGTATCGCCTTCATTAATTTTTGAGAGAGTGAGAGAAAGAGAGAGAGAGAGAGAGAGAGAGAGAGAGAGAGAGAGAGAGAGAGAGAGAGAGAGAGAGAGAGATAGAGAGAGAGAGAGAGAGAAAAAAAAAGTGAGAGAGAGAGAGAGAGAGAGAGAGAGAGAGAGAGAGAGAGAGAGTGAGAGAGAGAGAGAGAGAGAGAGAGAGAGAGAGAGAGAGAGAGAGAGAGAGAGCTGATGTAGGTAACAGCTCTTAGCTTGCCAATAAAGTTAGGAACCTTTAACCTCTAAATAGCTTGTCAATACAGCTAGGGATCCTTAACCTTGTCAAATCCTGTGTAAAAAAAAAAAAAAAAAAAAAAAGAGAGGGAGAGAGACAGCAAACAAAGTCAAAATTTCCACTTGGTCTTATAATCCCAGAGCGAGACAGTTTGGTTATATACGAGCACACTCCAGGTGGATTCAAAGTTTTTAAACAACTGCGCCACCAGCTCCAGCCTCTCAAGTTTTGAACGATGCGTCTTCTCAAACTGTGGTGTCTGGCACGCTGCATCATCCTCTCAGACCCGTGGTTCAGCAGCCACAGTATGAATGTGCTCGCCACTTTGAGGGGGAAAAAAATGGCCTGTGGGTGTAACGTTGTCCAGGGAGAGGTTTGCTCTGCTGTGAGAGTCTTTAACCAGGGATAGACCGGCAGTGTCAAGGATTTAATGAGAATCAACTTCTCGTTCAATGAGTGAAAAGTTTGGCTGTGTCTATATGCACTTTTGCTTATTAGGTTTCTGCTAACTGGTGATCTTTTGCTCATGCATGTCTGATATTACACCTCAAGACGGACTCGTCACTTTACAGTGAGGTATCACAAATCTTCCAGTTCTTGGGGCCAGAGCGGATACTGGGAGTACTTTAAATGTTGATTACTGATGTTATTGATGGAGAGGGGTCCCTTAAATGTTATTTATTGATGTTATTGATAGAGAGGGGTCCCTTAAATGTTATTTATTGATGTTATTGATAGAGAGGGGTCCCTTAAATGTTATTTATTGATGTTATTGATAGAGAGGGGTCCCTTAAATGTTATTTATTGATGTTATTGATTGAGAGGGGTCCCTTAAATGTTATTTATTGATGTTATTGACAGAGAGGATACCTTAAATGCTAGATATTCATGTTATTTTTATTACTGTTATCATTGTTATTGCTGTTATTGTTGATAAGATCCTTTTAAGCTATAATTATTGCTGTTATTGATGATACGGTCACATTCAACGCTAGTTATTGTTGTTAATGATGTTAAACTCTAGTTATTGTTGTTATTGATGATACGGTGATGTTAAATGCTAGTTATTGCTGTTTCATTAATGTGCGCGTCTGCAGCTGCCTCTGCTGCAGCTGTTTTGTGAAGCATCACCTGTTGTTGTTGTTGTATTGCTGTTGTTGTTAATATTGTTGAAGGTGTATTTTTGTAGATGTTAATTATTATTGTTATTATTACTATTATTATTATTATGAGTAGTAGTAGTAGTAGTAGTAGTAGCAGCAGCAGTAATAGTAGCAGTAATAGTAGTAGTA
>NC_091336.1:6454697-6509697 GCF_038502225.1 Cherax quadricarinatus
GTGTTGAGAATCTACCAGCACCACAGTAGTGTTGAGAACCTACCAGCACCACAGTAGTGTTGAGAATCTACCAGCACCACAGTAGTGTTGAGAATCTACCAGCACCACAGTAGTGTTGAGAATCTACCAGCACCACAGTAGTGTTGAGAACCTACCAGCACCACAGTAGTGTTGTGAACCTACCAGCACCACAGTAGTGTTGAGAATCTACCAGCACCACAGTAGTGTTGAGAATCTACCAGCACCACAGTAGTGTTGAAAACCTACCAGCACCACAGTAGTGTTGAGAATCTACCAGCACCACAGTAGTGTTGTGAACCTACCAGCACCACAGTAGTGTTGAGAATCTACCAGCACCACAGTAGTGTTGAGAATCTACCAGCACCACAGTAGTGTTGTGAACCTACCAGCACCACAGTAGTGTTGAGAATCTACCAGCACCACAGTAGTGTTGAGAATCTACCAGCACCACAGTAGTGTTGAGAACCTACCAGCACCACAGTAGTGTTGTGAACCTACCAGCACCACAGTAGTGTTGAGAATCTACCAGCACCACAGTAGTGTTGAGAATCTACCAGCACCACAGTAGTGTTGAGAACCTACCAGCACCACAGTAGTGTTGAGAACCTACCAGCACCACAGTAGTGTTGAGAACCTACCAGCACCACAGTAGTGTTGAGAACCTACCAGCACCACAGTAGTGTTGAGAACCTACCAGCACCACAGTAGTGTTGAGAACCTACCAGCACCACAGTAGTGTTGAGAACCTACCAGCACCACAGTAGTGTTGAGAACCTACCAGCACCACAGTAGTGTTGAGAACCTACCAGCACCACAGTAGTGTTGAGAACCTACCAGCACCACAGTAGTGTTGAGAACCTACCAGCACCACAGTAGTGTTGAGAACCTACCAGCACCACAGTAGTGTTGAGAACCTACCAGCACCACAGTAGTGTTGAGAACCTACCAGCACCACAGTAGTGTTGAGAACCTACCAGCACCACAGTAGTGTTGAGAACCTACCAGCACCACAGTAGTGTTGAGAACCTACCAGCACCACAGTAGTGTTGAGCACCACCTACCAGCACCACAGTAGTGTTGAGAACCTACCAGCACCACACTAGTGTTGAGAACCTACCAGCACCACAGTAGTGTTGAGAACCACAGTACCAGCACCACAGTAGTGTTGAGAACACCAGCACCACAGTAGTGTTGAGAACCTACCAGCACCACACCAGCACCACAGTAGTGTTGAGAACCTACCAGCACCACAGTAGTGTTGAGAACCTACCAGCACCACAGTAGTGTTGAGAACCTACCAGCACCACAATAGTGTTGAAAACCTACCAGCACCACAGAAGTGTTGAGAACCTACAAGCACCACAGTAGTGCTGTGAACCTACCAGCACCACAGTAGTGTTGTGAACCTACCAGCACCACAGTAGTGTTGAGAACCTACCAGCACCACAGTAGTGTTGAGAACCTACCAGCACCACAGTAGTGCTGTGAACCTACCAGCACCACAGTAGTGTTGAGAACCTACCAGCACCACAGTAGTGTTGAGAACCTACCAGCACCACAGTAGTGTTGAGAACCTACCAGCACCACAGTAGTGTTGAGAACCTACCAGCACCACAGTAGTGTTGAGAGCCTACCAGCACCACAGTAGTGTTGAGAACCTACCAGCACCACAGTAGTGTTGAGAACCTACCAGCACCACAGTAGTGTTGACAACCTACCAGCACCACAGTACCAGCACCACAGTAGTGTTGAGAACCTACCAGCACCACAGTAGTGTTGAGAATCTACCAGCACCACAGTAGTGTTGAGAACCTACCAGCACCACAGTAGTGTTGAGAACCTACCAGCACCACAGTAGTGTTGAGAACCTACCAGCACCACAGTAGTGTTGAGAACCTACCAGCACCACAGTAGTGTTGAGAACCTACCAGCACCACAGTAGTGTTGAGAACCTACCAGCACCACAGTAGTGTTGAGAACCTACCAGCACCACAGTAGTGTTGAGAACCTACCAGCACCACAGTAGTGTTGAGAACCTACCAGCACCACAGTAGTGTTGAGAACCTACCAGCACCACAGTAGTGTTGAGAACCTACCAGCACCACAGTAGTGTTGAGAACCTACCAGCACCACAGTAGTGTTGAGAACCTACCAGCACCACAGTAGTGTTGAGAACCTACCAGCACCACAGTAGTGTTGAGAACCTACCAGCACCACAGTAGTGTTGAGAATCTACCAGCACCACAGTAGTGTTGAGAACCTACCAGCACCACAGTAGTGTTGAGAACCTACCAGCACCACAGTAGTGTTGAGCACCACAGTAGTGTTGAGAATCTACCAGCACCACAGTAGTGTTGAGAACCTACCAGCACCACAGTAGTGTTGAGAACCTACCAGCACCACAGTAGTGTTGAGAACCTACCAGCACCACAGTAGTGTTGAGAACCTACCAGCACCACAGTAGTGTTGAGAACCTACTAGTGTTGAGAACCTAGCACCACAGTAGTGTTGAGAACCTACCAGCACCACAGTAGTGTTGAGAACCTACCAGCACCACAGTAGTGTTGAGAACCTACCAGCACCACAGTAGTGTTGAGAACCTACCAGCACCACAGTAGTGTTGAGAACCTACCAGCACCACAGTAGTGTTGAGAACCTACCAGCACCACAGTAGTGTTGAGAACCTACCAGCACCACAGTAGTGTTGAGAACCTACCAGCACCACAGTAGTGTTGAGCACCACATTAGTGTTGAGAACCTACCAGCACCACAGTAGTGTTGAGAACCTACCAGCACCACAGTAGTGTTGAGAACCTACCAGCACCACAGTAGTGTTGAGAACCTACCAGCACCACAGTAGTGTTGAGAACCTACCAGCACCACAGTAGTGTTGAGAACCTACCAGCACCACAGTAGTGTTGAGAACCTACCAGCACCACAGTAGTGAACCTACCAGCACCACAGTAGTGAGCACCACCTACCAGCACCACAGTAGTGTTGAGAACCTACCAGCACCACAGTAGTGTTGAGAACCTACCAGCACCACAGTAGTGTTGAGAACCTACCAGCACCACAGTAGTGTTGAGAACCTACCAGCACCACAGTAGTGTTGAGAACCTACCAGCACCACAGTAGTGTTGAGAACCTACCAGCACCACAGTAGTGTTGAGAACCTACCAGCACCACAGTAGTGTTGAGAACCTACCAGCACCACAGTAGTGTTGAGAACCTACCAGCACCACAGTAGTGTTGAGAACCTACCAGCACCACAGTAGTGTTGAGAACCTACCAGCACCACAGTAGTGTTGAGAACCTACCAGCACCACAGTAGTGTTGAGAACCTACCAGCACCACAGTAGTGTTGAGAACCTACCAGCACCACAGTAGTGTTGAGAACCTACCAGCACCACAGTAGTGTTGAGAACCCACCAGCACCACAGTAGTGTTGAGAACCTACCAGCACCACAGTAGTGTTGAGAACCTACCAGCACCACAGTAGTGTTGAGAACCTACCAGCACCACAGTAGTGTTGAGAACCTACCAGCACCACAGTAGTGTTGAGAACCTACCAGCACCACAGTAGTGTTGAGAACCTACCAGCACCACAGTAGTGTTGAGAACCTACCAGCACCACAGTAGTGTTGAGAACCTACCAGCACCACAGTAGTGTTGAGAACCTACCAGCACCACAGTAGTGTTGAGAACCTACCAGCACCACAGTAGTGTTGAGAACCTACCAGCACCACAGTAGTGTTGAGAACCTACCAGCACCACAGTAGTGTTGAGAACCTACCAGCACCACAGTAGTGTTGAGAACCTACCAGCACCACAGTAGTGTTGAGAACCTACCAGCACCACAGTAGTGTTGAGAACCTACCAGCACCACAGTAGTGTTGAGAACCTACCAGCACCACAGTAGTGTTGAGAACCTACCAGCACCACAGTAGTGTTGAGAACCTACCAGCACTACAGTAGCGTTGAGAACCTACCAGCACCACAGTAGTGTTGAGAACCTACCAGCACCACAGTAGTGTTGAGAACCATCCAGCACCACAGTAGTGTTGAGAACCTACCAGCACCACAGTAGTGTTGAGAACCTACCAGCACCACAGTAGTGTTGACCTACCAGCACCACAGTAGTGTTGAGAACCTACCAGCACCACAGTAGTGTTGAGAACCTACCAGCACCACAGTACCAGCACCACAGTAGTGTTGAGAACCTACCAGCACCACAGTAGTGTTGAGAACCATCCAGCACCACAGTAGTGTTGAGAACCTACCAGCACCACAGTAGTGTTGAGAACCTACCAGCACCACAGTAGTGTTGAGAACCTACCAGCACCACAGTAGTGTTGAGAACCTACCAGCACCACAGTAGTGTTGAGAACCTACCAGCACCACAGTAGTGTTGAGAACCTACCAGCACCACAGTAGTGTTGAGAACCTACAAGCACCACAGTAGTGTTGAGAACCTTCCAGCACCACAGTAGTGTAGAGAACCTACCAGCACCACAGTAGTGTTGAGACCACAGAAGTGTTGAGAACCTACCAGCACCACAGTAGTGTTGAGAACCTAGCACCACACTAGTGTTGAGAACCTACCAGCACCACAGTAGTGTTGAGAACCTACCAGCACCACAGTAGTGTTGAGAACCTACCAGCACCACAGTAGTGTTGAGAACCTACCAGCACCACAGTAGTGTTGAGAACCTACCAGCACCACAGTAGTGTTGAGAACCTACCAGCACCACAGTAGTGTTGAGAACCTACCAGCACCACAGTAGTGTTGAGAACCTAGTGTTGAGAACCAGCACCACAGTAGTGTTGAGAACCTACCAGCACCACAGTAGTGTTGAGAACCTACCAGCACCACAGTAGTGTTGAGAACCTACCAGCACCACAGTAGTGTTGAGAAACTACCAGCACCACAGTAGTGTTGAGAACCTACCAGCACCACAGTAGTGTTGAGAACCTACCAGCACCACAGTAGTGTTGAGAACCTACCAGCACCACAGTAGTGTTGAGAACCTACCAGCACCACAGTAGTGTTGAGAACCTACCAGCACCACAGTAGTGTTGAGAACCTACCAGCACCACAGTAGTGTTGAGAACCTACCAGCACCACAGTAGTGTTGAGAACCTACCAGCACCACAGTAGTGTTGAGAACCTACCAGCACCACAGTAGTGTTGAGAACCTACCAGCACCACAGTAGTGTTGAGAACCTACCAGCACCACAGTAGTGTTGAGAACCTACCAGCACCACAGTAGTGTTGAGAACCTACCAGCACCACAGTAGTGTTGAGAACATACCAGCACCACAATAGTCTTGAAAACCTACCAGCACCACAGAAGTGTTGAGAACCTACAAGCACCACAGTAGTGTTGAGTACCAGCACCACAGTAGTGAGAACCTACCAGCACCACAGTAGTGTTGAGAACCTACCAGCACCACAGTAGTGTTGAGAACCTACCAGCTAGAACCAGCACCACAGTAGTGTTGAGAACCTACCAGCACCACAGTAGTGTTGAGAACCTACCAGCACCACAGTAGTGTTGAGAACCTACCAGCACCACAGTAGTGTTGAGAACCTACCAGCACCACAGTAGTGTTGAGAACCTACCAGCACCACAGTAGTGTTGAGAACCTACCAGCACCACAGTAGTGTTGAGAACCTACCAGCACCACAGTAGTGTTGAGAACCTACCAGCACCACAGTAGTGTTGAGAACCTACCAGCACCACAGTAGTGTTGAGAACCTACCAGCACCACAGTAGTGTTGAGAACCTACCAGCACCACAGTAGTGTTGAGAACCTACCAGCACCACAGTAGTGTTGAGAACCTACAGTAGCGTTGAGAACCTACCAGCACCACAGTAGTGTTGAGAACCTACCAGCACCACAGTAGTGTTGAGAACCTACCAGCACCACAGTAGTGTTGAGAACCTACCAGCACCACAGTAGTGTTGAGAACCTACCAGCACCACAGTAGTGTTGAGAACCTACCAGCACCACAGTAGTGTTGAGAACCTACCAGCACCACAGTAGTGTTGAGAACCTACCAGCACCACAGTAGTGTTGAGAACCTACCAGCACCACAGTAGTGTTGAGAACCTACCAGCACCACAGTAGTGTTGAGAACCTACCAGCACCACAGTAGTGTTGAGAACCTACCAGCACCACAGTAGTGTTGAGAACCTACCAGCACCACAGTAGTGTTGAGAACCTACCAGCACCACAGTAGTGTTGAGAACCTACCAGCACCACAGTAGTGTTGAGAACCTACCAGCACCACAGTAGTGTTGAGAACCTACCAGCACCACAGTAGTGTTGAGAACCTACCAGCACCACAGTAGTGTTGAGAACCTACCAGCACCACAGTAGTGTTGAGAACCTACCAGCACCACAGTAGTGTTGAGAACCTACCAGCACCACAGTAGTGTTGAGAACCTACCAGCACCACAGTAGTGTTGAGAACCTACCAGCACCACAGTAGTGTTGAGAACAGTAGTGTTGAGAAACTACCAGCACCACAGTAGTGTTGAGAACCTACCAGCACCACAGTAGTGTTGAGAACCTACCAGCACCACAGTAGTGTTGAGAACCTACCAGCACCACAGTAGTGTTGAGAACCTACCAGCACCACAGTAGTGTTGAGAACCTACCAGCACCACAGTAGTGTTGAGAACCTACCAGCACCACAGTAGTGTTGAGAACCTACCAGCACCACAGTAGTGTTGAGAACCTACCAGCACCACAGTAGTGTTGAGAACCTACCAGCACCACAGTAGTGTTGAGAACCTACCAGCACCACAGTAGTGTTGAGAACCTACCAGCACCACAGTAGTGTTGAGAACCTACCAGCACCACAGTAGTGTTGAGAACCTACCAGCACCACAGTAGTGTTGAGAACCTACCAGCACCACAGTAGTGTTGAGAACCTACCAGCACCACAGTAGTGTTGAGAACCTACCAGCACCACAGTAGTGTTGAGAACCTACCAGCACCACAGTAGTGTTGAGAACCTACCAGCACCACAGTAGTGTTGAGAACCTACCAGCACCACAGTAGTGTTGAGAACCTACCAGCACCACAGTAGTGTTGAGAACCTACCAGCACCACAGTAGTGTTGAGAACCTACCAGCACCACAGTAGTGTTGAGAACCTACCAGCACCACAGTAGTGTTGAGAACCTACCAGCACCACAGTAGTGTTGAGAACCTACCAGCACCACAGTAGTGTTGAGAACCTACCAGCACCACAGTAGTGTTGAGAACCTACCAGCACCACAGTAGTGTTGAGAACCTACCAGCACCACAGTAGTGTTGAGAACCTACCAGCACCACAGTAGTGTTGAGAACCTACCAGCACCACAGTAGTGTTGAGAACCTACCAGCACCACAGTAGTGTTGAGAACCTACCAGCACCACAGTAGTGTTGAGAACCTACCAGCACCACAGTAGTGTTGAGAACCTACCAGCACCACAGTAGTGTTGAGAACCTACCAGCACCACAGTAGTGTTGAGAACCTACCAGCACCACAGTAGTGTTGAGAACCTACCAGCACCACAGTAGTGTTGAGAACCTACCAGCACCACAGTAGTGTTGAGAACCTACCAGCACCACAGTAGTGTTGAGAACCTACCAGCACCACAGTAGTGTTGAGCACCACAGTAGTGTTGAGAACCTACCAGCACCACAGTAGTGTTGAGAACAGAACCTACCAGCACCACAGTAGTAGAACCTGCACCACAGTAGTGAGAACCTACCAGCACCACAGTAGTGTTGAGCACCACAGTAGTGTTACCAGCACCACAGTAGTGTTGAGAACCTACCAGCACCACAGTAGTGTTGAGAACCTACCAGCACCACAGTAGTGTTGAGAACCTACCAGCACCACAGTAGTGTTGAGAACCTACCAGCACCACAGTAGTGTTGAGAACCTACCAGCACCACAGTAGTGTTGAGAACCTACCAGCACCACAGTAGTGTTGAGAACCTACCAGCACCACAGTAGTGTTGAGAACCTACCAGCACCACAGTAGTGTTGAGAACCTACCAGCACCACAGTAGTGTTGAGAACCTACCAGCACCACAGTAGTGTTGAGAACCTACCAGCACCACAGTAGTGTTGAGAACCTACCAGCACCACAGTAGTGTTGAGCAACCTAACCACCAGCACCACAGTAGTGTTGAGAACCTACCAGCACCACAGTAGTGTTGAGAACCTACCAGCACCACAGTAGTGTTGAGAACCTACCAGCACCACAGTAGTGTTGAGAACCTACCAGCACCACAGTAGTGTTGAGAACCTACCAGCACCACAGTAGTGTTCAGAACCTACCAGCACAGTAGTGTTGTGAACCTACAGCACCACAGTAGTTGAGAACAGTAGTGTTGAGAACCTACCAGCACCACAGTAGTGTTGAGAACCTACCAGCACCACAGTACCTAGCACCACAGTAGTGTTGAGAACCTACCAGCACCACAGTAGTGTTGAGAACCTACCAGCACCACAGTAGTGTTGAGAACCTACCAGCACCACAGTAGTGTTGAGAACCTACCAGCACCACAGTAGTGTTGAGAACCTACCAGCACCACAGTAGTGTTGAGAACCTACCAGCACCACAGTAGTGTTGAGAACCTACCAGCACCACAGTAGTGTTGAGAACCTACCAGCACCACAGTAGTGTTGAGAACCTACCAGCACCACAGTAGTGTTGAGAACCTACCAGCACCACAGTAGTGTTGAGAACCTACCAGCACCACAGTAGTGTTGAGAACCTACCAGCACCACAGGAGTGTTGAGAACCTACCAGCACCACAGTAGTGTTGAGAACCTACCAGCACCACAGTAGTGTTGAGAACCTACCAGCACCACAGTAGTGTTGAGAACCTACCAGCACCACAGTAGTGTTGAGAACCTACCAGCACCACAGTAGTGTTGAGAACCTACCAGCACCACAGTAGTGCTGAGCACCACAGTAGTGTTGAGAACCTACCAGCACCACCTACCAGCACCACAGTAGTGTTGAGAACCTACCAGCACCACAGTAGTGTTGAGAACCTACCAGCACCACAGTAGTGTTGAGCACCACAGTAGTGTTGAGAAACTACCAGCACCACAGTAGTGTTGAGAACCTACCAGCACCACAGTAGTGTTGAGAACCTACCAGCACCACAGTAGTGTTGAGAACCTACCAGCACCACCACCAGCACCACAGTAGTGTTGAGAACCTACCAGCACCACAGTAGTGTTGAGAACCTACCAGCACCACAGTAGTGTTGAGAACCTACCAGCACCACAGTAGTGTTGAGAACCTACCAGCACCACAGTAGTGTTGAGAACCTACCAGCACCACAGTAGTGTTGAGAACCTACCAGCACCACAGTAGTGTTGAGAACCTACCAGCACCACAGTAGTGTTGAGAACCTACCAGCACCACAGTAGTGGTGAGAGTGTTGAGAACCTACCAGCACCACAGTAGTGTTGAGAACCTACCAGCACCACAGTAGTGTTGAGAACCTACCAGCACCACAGTAGTGTTGAGAACCTACCAGCACCACAGTAGTGTTGAGAACCTACCAGCACCACAGTAGTGTTGAGAACCTACCAGCACCACAGTAGTGTTGAGAACCTACCAGCACCACAGTAGTGTTGAGAACCTACCAGCACCACAGTAGTGTTGAGAACCTACCAGCACCACAGTAGTGTTGAGAACCTACCAGCACCACAGTAGTGTTGAGAACATACCAGCACCACAATAGTGTTGAAAACCTACCAGCACCACAGAAGTGTTGAGTAGTGTTGAGAACCTACCATCACCACAGTAGTGTTGAGAACCTACCAGCACCACAGTAGTGTTGAGAACCTACCAGCACCACAGTAGTGTTGAGAACCTACCAGCACCACAGTAGTGTTGAGAACCTACCAGCACCACAGTAGTGTTGAGAACCTACCAGCACCACAGTAGTGTTGAGAACCTACCAGCACCACAGTAGTGTTGAGAACCTACCAGCACCACAGTAGTGTTGAGAACCTACCAGCACCACAGTAGTGTTGAGAACCTACCAGCACCACAGTAGTGTTGAGAACCTACCAGCACCACAGTAGTGTTGAGAACCTACCAGCACCACAGTAGTGTTGAGAACCTACCAGCACCACAGTAGTGTTGAGAACCTACCAGCACCACAGTAGTGTTGAGAACCTACCAGCACCACAGTAGTGTTGAGAACCTACCAGCACCACAGTAGTGTTGAGAACCTACCAGCACCACAGTAGTGTTGAGAACCTACCAGCACCACAGTAGTGTTGAGCACCACCTACCAGCACCACAGTAGTGTTGAGAACCTACCAGCACCACAGTAGTGTTGAGAACCTACCAGCACCACAGTAGTGTTGAGAACCTACCAGCACCACAGTAGTGTTGAGAACCTACCAGCACCACAGTAGTGTTGAGAACCTACCAGCACCACAGTAGTGTTGAGAACCTACCAGCACCACAGTAGTGTTGAGAACCTACCAGCACCACAGTAGTGTTGAGAACCTACCAGCACCACAGTAGTGTTGAGAACCTACCAGCACCACAGTAGTGTTGAGAACCTACCAGCACCACAGTAGTGTTGAGAACCTACCAGCACCACAGTAGTGTTGAGAACCTACCAGCACCACAGTAGTGTTGAGAACCTACCAGCACCACAGTAGTGTTGAGAACCTACCAGCACCACAGTAGTGTTGAGAACCTACCAGCACCACAGTAGTGTTGAGAACCTACCAGCACCACAGTAGTGTTGAGAACCTACCAGCACCACAGTAGTGTTGAGAACCTACCAGCACCACAGTAGTGTTGAGAACCTACCAGCACCACAGTAGTGTTGAGAACCTACCAGCACCACAGTAGTGTTGAGAACCTACCAGCACCACAGTAGTGTTGAGAACCTACCAGCACCACAGTAGTGTTGAGAACCTACCAGCACCACAGTAGTGTTGAGAACCTACCAGCACCACAGTAGTGTTGAGAACCTACCAGCACCACAGTAGTGTTGAGAACCTACCAGCACCACAGTAGTGTTGAGAACCTACCAGCACCACAGTAGTGTTGAGAACCTACCAGCACCACAGTAGTGTTGAGAACCTACCAGCACCACAGTAGTGTTGAGAACCTACCAGCACCACAGTAGTGTTGAGAACCTACCAGCACCACAGTAGTGTTGAGAACCTACCAGCACCACAGTAGTGTTGAGAACCTACCAGCACCACAGTAGTGTTGAGAACCTACCAGCACCACAGTAGTGTTGAGAACCTACCAGCACCACAGTAGTGTTGAGAACCTACCAGCACCACAGTAGTGTTGAGAACCTACCAGCACCACAGTAGTGTTGCACCACAGTAGTGTTGAGAACCTACCAGCACCACAGTAGTGTTGAGAACCTACCAGCACCACAGTAGTGTTGAGAACCTACCAGCACCACAGTAGTGTTGAGAACCTACCAGCACCACAGTAGTGTTGAGAACCTACCAGCACCACAGTAGTGTTGAGAACCTACCAGCACCACAGTAGTGTTGAGAACCTACCAGCACCACAGTAGTGTTGAGAACCTACCAGCACCACAGTAGTGTTGAGAACCTACCAGCACCACAGTAGTGTTGAGAACCTACCAGCACCACAGTAGTGTTGAGAACCTACCAGCACCACAGTAGTGTTGAGAACCTACCAGCACCACAGTAGTGTTGAGCACCACAGTAGTGTTGAGAACCTACCAGCACCACAGTAGTGTTGAGAACCTACCAGCACCACAGTAGTGTTGAGAACCTACCAGCACCACAGTAGTGTTGAGAACCTACCAGCACCACAGTAGTGTTGAGAACCTACCAGCACCACAGTAGTGTTGAGAACCTACCAGCACCACAGTAGTGTTGAGAACCAGCACCACAGTAGTGTTGAGAACCTACCAGCACCACAGTAGTGTTGAGAACCTACCAGCACCACAGTAGTGTTGAGAACCTACCAGCACCACAGTAGTGTTGAGAACCTACCAGCACCACAGTAGTGTTGAGAACCTACCAGCACCACAGTAGTGTTGAGAACCTACCAGCACCACAGTAGTGTTACCAGCACCACAGTAGTGTTGAGAACCTACCAGCACCACAGTAGTGTTGAGAACCTACCAGCACCACAGTAGTGTTGAGAACCTACCAGCACCACAGTAGTGTTGAGAACCTACCAGCACCACAGTAGTGTTGAGAACCTACCAGCACCACAGTAGTGTTGAGAACCTACCAGCACCACAGTAGTGTTGAGAACCTACCAGCACCACAGTAGTGTTGAGAACCTACCAGCACCACAGTAGTGTTGAGAACCTACCAGCACCACAGTAGTGTTGAGAACCTACCAGCACCACAGTAGTGTTGAGAACCTACCAGCACCACAGTAGTGTTGAGAACCTACCAGCACCACAGTAGTGTTGAGAACCTACCAGCACCACAGTAGTGTTGAGAACCTACCAGCACCACAGTAGTGTTGAGAACCTACCAGCACCACAGTAGTGTTGAGAACCTACCAGCACCACAGTAGTGTTGACCACAGTAGTTTTGAGAACCTACCAGCACCACAGTAGTGTTGAGAAACTACCAGCACCACAGTAGTGTTGAGAACCTACCAGCACCACAGTAGTGTTGAGAACCTACCAGCACCACAGTAGTGTTGAGAACCTACCAGCACCACAGTAGTGTTGAGAACCTACCAGCACCACAGTAGTGTTGAGAACCCAGCACCACAGTAGTGTTGAGAACCTACCAGCACCACAGTAGTGTTGAGAACCTACCAGCACCACAGTAGTGTTGAGAACCTACCAGCACCACAGTAGTGTTGAGAACCTACCAGCACCACAGTAGTGTTGAGAACCTACCAGCACCACAGTAGTGTTGAGAACCTACCAGCACCACAGTAGTGTTGAGAACCTACCAGCACCACAGTAGTGTTGAGAACCTACCAGCACCACAGTAGTGTTGAGAACCTACCAGCACCACAGTAGTGTTGAGAACCTACCAGCACCACAGTAGTGTTGAGAACCTACCAGCACCACAGTAGTGTTGAGAACCTACCAGCACCACAGTAGTGTTGAGAACCTACCAGCACCACAGTAGTGTTGAGAACCTACCAGCACCACAGTAGTGTTGAGAACCCAGCACCACAGTACCAGCACCACAGTAGTGTTGAGAACCTACCAGCACCACAGTAGTGTTGAGAACCTACCAGCACCACAGTAGTGTTGAGAACCTACCAGCACCACAGTAGTGTTGAGAACCTACCAGCACCACAGTAGTGTTGAGAACCTACCAGCACCACAGTAGTGTTGAGAACCTACCAGCACCACAGTAGTGTTGAGAACCTACCAGCACCACAGTAGTGTTGAGAACCTACCAGCACCACAGTAGTGTTGAGAACCTACCAGCACCACAGTAGTGTTGAGAACCTACCAGCACCACAGTAGTGTTGAGAACCTACCAGCACCAGTAGTGTTGAGAACCTACCAGCACCACAGTAGTGTTGAGAACCTACCAGCACCACAGTAGTGTTGAGAACCTACCAGCACCACAGTAGTGTTCAGAACCTACCAGCACCACAGTAGTGTTGAGAACCTACCAGCACCACAGTAGTGTTGAGAACCTACCAGCACCACAGTAGTGTTGAGAACCTACCAGCACCACAGTAGTGTTGAGAACCTACCAGCACCACAGTAGTGTTGAGAACCTACCAGCACCACAGTAGTGTTGAGAACCTACCAGCACCACAGTAGTGTTGAGAACCTACCAGTAGTGTTGAGAACCTACCAGCACCACAGTAGTGTTGAGAACCTACCAGCACCACAGTAGTGTTGAGAACCTACCAGCACCACAGTAGTGTTGAGAACCTACCAGCACCACAGTAGTGTTGAGAACCTACCAGCACCACAGTAGTGTTGAGAACAGTAGTGTTACCAGCACCACAGGAGTGTTGAGAACCTACCAGCACCACAGTAGTGTTGAGAACCTACCAGCACCACAGTAGTGTTGAGAACCTACCAGCACCACAGTAGTGTTGAGAACCTACCAGCACCACAGTAGTGTTGAGAACAGTAGTGTTGAGAAACTACCAGCACCACAGTAGTGTTGAGAACCTACCAGCACCACAGTAGTGTTGAGAACCTACCAGCACCACAGTAGTGTTGAGAACCTACCAGCACCACAGTAGTGTTGAGAACCTACCAGCACCACAGTAGTGTTGAGAACCTACCAGCACCACAGTAGTGTTGAGAACCTACCAGCACCACAGTAGTGTTGAGAACCTACCAGCACCACAGTAGTGTTGAGAACCTACCAGCACCACAGTAGATGTGAGAACCTAACAGCACCACAGTAGTGGTGAGAACCTACCAGCACCACAGTAGTGTTGAGAACCTACCAGCACCACAGTAGTGTTGAGAACCTACCAGCACCACAGTAGTGTTGAGAACCTACCAGCACCACAGTAGTGTTGAGAACCTACCAGCACCACAGTAGTGTTGAGAACCTACCAGCACCACAGTAGTGTTGAGAACCTACCAGCACCACAGTAGTGTTGAGAACCTACCAGCACCACAGTAGTGTTGAGAACCTACCAGCACCACAGTAGTGTTGAGAACCTACCAGCACCACAGTAGTGTTGAGAACCTACCAGCACCACAGTAGTGTTGAGAACCTACCAGCACCACAGTAGTGTTGAGAACCTACCAGCACCACAGTAGTGTTGAGAACCTACCAGCACCACAGTAGTGTTGAGAACCTACCAGCACCACAGTAGTGTTGAGAACCTACCAGCACCACAGTAGTGTTGAGAACCTACCAGCACCACAGTAGTGTTGAGAACCTACCAGCACCACAGTAGTGTTGAGAACCTACCAGCACCACAGTAGTGTTGAGAACCTACCAGCACCACAGTAGTGTTGAGAACCTACCAGCACCACAGTAGTGTTGAGAACCTACCAGCACCACAGTAGTGTTGAGACCCTACCAGCACCACAGTAGTGTTGAGAACCTACCAGCACCACAGTAGTGTTGAGAACCTACCAGCACCACAGTAGTGTTGAGAACCTACCAGCACCACAGTAGTGTTGAGAACCTACCAGCACCACAGTAGTGTACCAGCACCACAGTAGTGTTGAGAACCTACCAGCAGAACCTACCAGCACCACAGTAGTGTTGAGAACCTACCAGCACCACAGTAGTGTTGAGAACCTACCAGCACCACAGTAGTGTTGAGAACCTACCAGCACCACAGTAGTGTTGAGAACCTACCAGCACCACAGTAGTGTTGAGAACCTACCAGCACCACAGTAGTGTTGAGAACCTACCAGCACCACAGTAGTGTTGAGAACCTACCAGCACCACAGTAGTGTTGAGAACCTACCAGCACCACAGTAGTGTTGAGAACCTACCAGCACCACAGTAGTGTTGAGAACCTACCAGCACCACAGTAGTGTTGAGAACCTACCAGCACCACAGTAGTGTTGAGAACCTACCAGCACCACAGTAGTGTTGAGAACCTACCAGCACCACAGTAGTGTTGAGAACCTACCAGCACCACAGTAGTGTTGAGAACCTACCAGCACCACAGTAGTGTTGAGAACCTACCAGCACCACAGTAGTGTTGAGAACCTACCAGCACCACAGTAGTGTTGAGAACCTACCAGCACCACAGTAGTGTTGAGACCAGCACCTCCCAGCACCACAGTAGTGTTGAGAACCTACCAGCACCACAGTAGTGTTGAGAACCTACCAGCACCACAGTAGTGTTGAGAACCTACCAGCACCACAGTAGTGTTGAGAACCTACCAGCACCACAGTAGTGTTGAGAACCTACCAGCACCACAGTAGTGTTGAGAACCTACCAGAACCACAGTAGTGTTGAGAACCTACCAGCACCACAGTAGTGTTGAGGACCTACCAGCACCACAGTAGTGTTGAGAACCTACCAGCACCACAGTAGTGTTGAGAACCTACCTACCAGCACCACAGTAGTGTTGAGAACCTACCAGCACCACAGTAGTGTTGAGAACCTACCAGCACCACAGTAGTGTTGAGAACCTACCAGCACCACAGTAGTGTTGAGAACCTACCAGCACCACAGTAGTGTTGAGAACCTACCAGCACCACAGTAGTGTTGAGAACCTACCAGCACCACAGTAGTGTTGAGAACCTACCAGCACCACAGTAGTGTTGAGAACCTACCAGCACCACAGTAGTGTTGAGAACCTACCAGCACCACAGTAGTGTTGAGAACCTACCAGCACCACAGTAGTGTTGAGAACCTACCAGCACCACAGTAGTGTTGAGAACCTACCAGCACCACAGTAGTGTTGAGAACCTACCAGCACCACAGTAGTGTTGAGAACCTACCAGCACCACAGTAGTGTTGAGAACCTACCAGCACCACAGTAGTGTTGAGAACCTACCAGCACCACAGTAGTGTTGAGAACCTACCAGCACCACAGTAGTGTTGAGAACCTACCAGCACCACAGTAGTGTTGAGAACCTACCAGCACCACAGTAGTGTTGAGAACCTACCAGCACCACAGTAGTGTTGAGAACCTACCAGCACCACAGTAGTGTTGAGAACCTACCAGCACCACAGTAGTGTTGAGAACCTACCAGCACCACAGTAGTGTTGAGAACCTACCAGCACCACAGTAGTGTTGAGAACCTACCAGCACCACAGTAGTGTTGAGAACCTACCAGCACCACAGTAGTGTTGAGAACCTACCAGCACCACAGTAGTGTTGAGAACCTACCAGCACCACAGTAGTGTTGAGAACCTACCAGCACCACAGTAGTGTTGAGAACCTACCAGCACCACAGTAGTGTTGAGAACCTACCAGCACCACAGTAGAACCTGTAGTGTTGAGAACCTACCAGCACCACAGTAGTGTTGAGAACCTACCAGCACCACAGTAGTGTTGAGAACCTACCAGCACCACAGTAGTGTTGAGAACCTACCAGCACCACAGTAGTGTTGAGAACCTACCAGCACCACAGTAGTGTTGAGAAGTAGTGTTGAGAATCTACCAGCACCACAGGAGTGTTGAGAACCTACCAGCACCACAGTAGTGTTGAGAACCTACCAGCACCACAGTAGTGTTGAGAACCTACCAGCACCACAGTAGTGTTGAGAACCTACCAGCACCACAGTAGTGTTGAGAACCTACCAGCACCACAGTAGTGTTGAGAACCTACTAGCACCACAGTAGTGTTGAGAACCTACCAGCACCACAGTAGTGTTGAGAACCTACCAGCACCACAGTAGTGTTGAGAACCTACCAGCACCACAGTAGTGTTGAGAACCTACCAGCACCACAGTAGTGTTGAGAACCTACCAGCACCACAGTAGTGTTGAGAACCTACCAGCACCACAGTAGTGTTGAGAACCTACCAGCACCACAGTAGTGTTGAGAACCTACCAGCACCACAGTAGTGTTGAGAACCTACCAGCACCACAGTAGTGTTGAGAACCTACCAGCACCACAGTAGTGTTGAGAACCTACCAGCACCACAGTAGTGTTGAGAACCTACCAGCACCACAGTAGTGTTGAGAACCTACCAGCACCACAGTAGTGTTGAGAACCTACCAGCACCACAGTAGTGTTGAGAACCTACCAGCACCACAGTAGTGTTGAGAACCTACCAGCACCACAGTAGTGTTGAGAACCTACCAGCACCACAGTAGTGTTGAGAACCTACCAGCACCACAGTAGTGTTGAGAACCTACCAGCACCACAGTAGTGTTGATAACCTACCAGCACCACAGTAGTGTTGAGAACCTACCAGCACCACAGTAGTGAGAACAGTAGTGTTGAGAACCTACCAGCACCACAGTAGTGTTGAGAACCTACCAGCACCACAGTAGTGTACCTACCAGCACCACAGTAGTGTTGAGAACCTACCAGCACCACAGTAGTGTTGAGCACCACAGTAGTGTTGAGAACCTACCAGCACCACAGTAGTGTTGAGAACCATCCAGCACCACAGTAGTGTTGAGAACCTACCAGCACCACAGTAGTGTTGAGAACCTACCAGCACCACAGTAGTGTTGAGAACCTACCAGCACCACAGTAGTGTTGAGAACCTACCAGCACCACAGTAGTGTTGAGAACCTACCAGCACCACAGTAGTGTTGAGAACCTACCAGCACCACAGTAGTGTTGAGAACCTACCAGCACCACAGTAGTGTTGAGAACCTACCAGCACCACAGTAGTGTTGAGAACCTACCAGCACCACAGTAGTGTTGAGAACCTACCAGCACCACAGTAGTGTTGAGAACCTACCAGCACCACAGTAGTGTTGAGAACCTACCAGCACCACAGTAGTGTTGAGAACCTACCAGCACCACAGTAGTGTTGAGAACCTACCAGCACCACAGTAGTGTTGAGAACCTACCAGCACCACAGTAGTGTTGAGAACCTACCAGCACCACAGTAGTGTTGAGAACCTACCAGCACCACAGTAGTGTTGAGAACCTACCAGCACCACAGTAGTGTTGAGAACCTACCAGCACCACAGTAGTGTTGAGAACCTACCAGCACCACAGTAGTGTTGAGAACCTACCAGCACCACAGTAGTGTTGAGAACCTACCAGCACCACAGTAGTGTTGAGAACCTACCAGCACCACAGTAGTGTTGAGAACCTACCAGCACCACAGTAGTGTTGAGAACCTACCAGCACCACAGTAGTGTTGAGAACCTACCAGCACCACAGTAGTGTTGAGAACCTACCAGCACCACAGTAGTGTTGAGAACCTACCAGCACCACAGTAGTGTTGAGAACCTACCAGCACCACAGTAGTGTAGAGAACCTACCAGCACCACAGTAGTGTTGAGAACCTACCAGCACCACAGTAGTGTTGAGAACCTACCAGCACCACAGTAGTGTTGAGAACCTACCAGCACCACAGTAGTGTTGAGAACCTACCAGCACCACAGTAGTGTTGAGAACCTACCAGCACCACAGTAGTGTTGAGAACCTACCAGCACCACAGTAGTGTTGAGAACCTACCAGCACCACAGTAGTGTTGAGAACCTACCAGCACCACAGTAGTGTTGAGAACCTACCAGCACCACAGTAGTGTTGAGAACCTACCAGCACCACAGTAGTGTTGAGAACCTACCAGCACCACAGTAGTGTTGAGAACCTACCAGCACCACAGTAGTGTTGAGAACCTACCAGCACCACAGTAGTGTTGAGAACCTACCAGCACCACAGTAGTGTTGAGAACCTACCAGCACCACAGTAGTGTTGAGAACCTACCAGCACCACAGTGAGAACCTACCAGCACCACAGTAGTGTTGAGACCCTACCAGCACCACAGTAGTGTTGAGAACCTACCAGCACCACAGTAGTGTTGAGAACCTACCAGCACCACAGTAGTGTTGAGAACCTACCAGCACCACAGTAGTGTTGAGAACCTACCAGCACCACAGTAGTGTTGAGAACCTACCAGCACCACAGTAGTGTTGAGAACCTACCAGCACCACAGTAGTGTTGAGAACCTACCAGCACCACAGTAGTGTTGAGAACCTACCAGCACCACAGTAGTGTTGAGAACCTACCAGCACCACAGTAGTGTTGAGAACCTACCAGCACCACAGTAGTGTTGAGAACCTACCAGCACCACAGTAGTGTTGAGAACCTACCAGCACCACAGTAGTGTTGAGAACCTACCAGCACCACAGTAGTGTTGAGAACCTACCAGCACC
Source organism: Cherax quadricarinatus (assembly GCF_038502225.1). NCBI lineage: Eukaryota > Metazoa > Arthropoda > Malacostraca > Decapoda > Parastacidae > Cherax > Cherax quadricarinatus. Next base: position 6,474,488 of record NC_091336.1, read on the forward strand.
ACAGTAGTGTTGAGAACCTACCAGCACCACAGTAGTGTTGAGAACCTACCAGCACCACAGTAGTGTTGAGAACCTACCAGCACCACAGTAGTGTTGAGAACCTACCAGCACCACAGTAGTGTTGAGAACCTACCAGCACCACAGTAGTGTTGAGAACCTACCAGCACCACAGTAGTGTTGAGAACCTACCAGCACCACAGTAGTGTTGAGAACCTACCAGCACCACAGTAGTGAGAACCTACCAGCACCACAGTAGTGAACCTACCAGCACCACAGTAGTGTTGAGAACCTACCAGCACCACAGTAGTGTTGAGAACCTACCAGCACCACAGTAGTGTTGAGAACCTACCAGCACCACAGTAGTGTTGAGAACCTACCAGCACCACAGTAGTGTTGAGAACCTACCAGCACCACAGTAGTGTTGAGAACCTACCAGCACCACAGTAGTGTTGAGAACCTACCAGCACCACAGTAGTGTTGAGAACCTACCAGCACCACAGTAGTGTTGAGAACCTACCAGCACCACAGTAGTGTTGAGAACCTACCAGCACCACAGTAGTGTTGAGAACCTACCAGCACCACAGTAGTGTTGAGAACCTACCAGCACCACAGTAGTGTTGAGAACCTACCAGCACCACAGTAGTGTTGAGAACCTAGTGTTGAGAACCAGCACCACAGTAGTGTTGAGAACCTACCAGCACCACAGTAGTGAGAACCTACCAGCACCACAGTAGAGAACCTACCAGCACCACAGTAGTGTTGAGAACCTACCAGCACCACAGTAGTGTTGAGAACCTACCAGCACCACAGTAGTGTTGAGAACCTACCAGCACCACAGTAGTGTTGAGAACCTAGTGTTGAGAATCTACCAGCACCACAGTAGTGTTGAGAACCTACCAGCACCACAGTAGTGTTGAGAACCTACCAGCACCACAGTAGTGTTGAGAACCTACCAGCACCACAGTAGTGTTGAGAACCTACCAGCACCACAGTAGTGTTGAGAACCTACCAGCACCACAGTAGTGTTGAGAACCTACCAGCACCACAGTAGTGTTGAGAACCTACCAGCACCACAGTAGTGTTGAGAACCTACCAGCACCACAGTAGTGTTGAGAACCTACCAGCACCACAGTAGTGTTGAGAACCTACCAGCACCACAGTAGTGTTGAGAACCTACCAGCACCACAGTAGTGTTGAGAACCTACCAGCACCACAGTAGTGTTGAGAACCTACCAGCACCACAGTAGTGTTGAGAACCTACAAGCACCACAGTAGTGTTGAGAACCTACCAGCACCACAGTAGTGCTGTGAACATACCAGCACCACAGTAGTGTTGAGAACCTACCAGCACCACAGTAGTGTTGAGAACCTACCAGCACCACAGTAGTGTTGAGAACCTACCAGCACCACAGTAGTGTTGAGAACCTACCAGCACCACAGTAGTGTTGAGAACCTACCAGCACCACAGTAGTGTTGAGAACCTACCAGCACCACAGTAGTGTTGAGAACCTACCAGCACCACAGTAGTGTTGAGAACCTACCAGCACCACAGTAGTGTTGAGCACCAGCACCACAGTAGTGTTGAGAACCTACCAGCACCACAGTAGTGTTGAGAACCTACCAGCACCACAGTAGTGTTGAGAACCTACCAGCACCACAGTAGTGTTGAGAACCTACCAGCACCACAGTAGTGTTGAGAACCTACCAGCACCACAGTAGTGTTGAGAACCTACCAGCACCACAGTAGTGTTGAGAACCTACCAGCACCACAGTACCAGCACCACAGTAGTGTTGAGAACCTACCAGCACCACAGTAGTGTTGAGAACCTACCAGCACCACAGTAGTGTTGAGAACCTACCAGCACCACAGTAGTGCTGAGAACCTACCAGCACCACAGTAGTGTTGAGAACCTACCAGCACCACAGTAGTGTTGAGAACCTACCAGCACCACAGTAGTGTTGAGAACCTACCAGCACCACAGTAGTGTTGAGAACCTACCAGCACCACAATAGTGTTGAAAACCTACCAGCACCACAGAAGTGTTGAGAACCTACCAGCACCACAGTACTGCTGTGAACCTACCAGCACCACGGTAGTGCTGTGAACCTACCAGCACCACAGTAGTGCTGTGAACCTACCAGCACCACCTACCAGCACCACAGTAGTGTTGAGAACCTACCAGCACCACAGTAGTGTTGAGAACCTACCAGCACCACAGTAGTGTTGAGAACCTACCAGCACCTCAGTAGTGCTACCAGTGAACCTACCAGCACCACAGTAGTGCTGTGAACCTACCAGCACCACAGTAGTGTTGAGAACCTACCAGCACCACAGTAGTGTTGAGAACCTACCAGCACCACAGTAGTGCTGTGAACCTACCAGCACCACAGTAGTGCACCACAGTGTGAACCTACCAGCACCACAGTAGTGTTGAGAACCTACCAGCACCACAGTAGTGTTGAGAACCTACCAGCACCACAGTAGTGCTGTGAACCTACCAGCACCACAGTAGTGCTGTGAACCTACCAGCACCACAGTAGTGTTGTGAACCTACCAGCACCACAGTAGTGTTGAGAACCTACCAGCACCACAGTAGTGTTGAGAACCTACCAGCACCACAGTAGTGCTGTGAACCTACCAGCACCACGGTAGTGCTGTGAACCTACCAGCACCACAGTAGTGCTGTGAACCTACCAGCACCACAGTAGTGTTGAGAACCTACCAGCACCACAGTAGTGTTGAGAACCTACCAGCACCACAGTAGTGTTGAGAACCTACCAGCACCACAGTAGTGCTGTGAACCTACCAGCACCACAGTAGTGTTGAGAACCTACCAGCACCACAGTAGTGTTGAGAACCTACCAGCACCACAGTAGTGTTGAGAACCTACCAGCACCACAGTAGTGCTGTGAACCTACAAGAACCTACCAGCACCACAGTAGTGTTGTGAACCTACCAGCACCACAGTAGTGTTGAGAACCTACCAGCACCACAGTAGTGCTGTGAACCTACCAGCACCACAGTAGTGTTGAGAACCTACCAGCACCACAGTAGTGCTTGAACCTACAAGAACCTACCAGCACCACAGTAGTGTTGTGAACCTACCAGCACCACAGTAGTGTTGAGAACCTACCAGCACCACAGTAGTGTTGTGAACCTACCAGCACCACAGTAGTGTTGAGAACCTACCAGCACCACAGTAGTGTTGTGAACCTACCAGCACCACAGTAGTGCTGTGAACCTACCAGCACCAAAGTAGTGTTGTGAACCTACCAGCACCACAGTAGTGTTGAGAACCTACCAGCACCACAGTAGTGTTGTGAACCTACCAGCACCACAGTAGTGCTTGAGAACCTACCAGCACCACAGTAGTGCTGTGAACCTACCAGCACCACCTACCAGCACCACAGTAGTGTTGAGAACCTACCAGCACCACAGTAGTGTTGAGAACCTACCAGCACCACAGTAGTGTTGAGAACCTACCAGCACCACAGTAGTGTTGAGAACCTACCAGCACCACAGTAGTGTTGAGAACCTACCAGCACCACAGTAGTGCTGTGAGAATCTACCAGCACCACAGTAGTGCTGTGAACCTACCAGCACCACTGAGTGTTGAGAACCTACCAGCACCACAGTAGTGAACCTACCAGCACCACAGTAGTGTTGAGAACCTACCAGCACCACAGTAGTGTTGAGAACCTACCAGCACCACAGTAGTGTTGAGAACCTACCAGCACCACAGTAGTGTTGAGAACCTACCAGCACCACAGTAGTGTTGAGAACACCACACCACAGTAGTGTTGAGAACCTACCAGCACCAAAGTAGTGCTGTGAACCTACCAGCACCACAGTAGTGTTGAGAACCTACCAGCACAACAGTAGTGTTGAGAACCTACCAGCACCACAGTAGTGTTGAGAACCTACCAGCACCACAGTAGTGTTGAGAACCTACCAGCACCACAGTAGTGTTGAGAACCTACCAGCACCACAGTAGTGTTGAGAACCTACCAGCACCACAGTAGTGTTGAGAACCTACCAGCACCACAGTAGTGTTGAGAACCTACCAGCACCACAGTAGTGTTGAGAACCTACCAGCACCACAGTAGTGTTGAGAACCTACCAGCACCACAGTAGTGTTGAGAACCTACCAGCACCACAGTAGTGTTGAGAACCTACCAGCACCACAGTAGTGTTGAGAACCTACCAGCACCACAGTAGTGTTGAGAACCTACCAGCACCACAGTAGTGTTGAGAACCTACCAGCACCACAGTAGTGTTGAGAACCTACCAGCACCACAGTAGTGTTGAGAACCTACCAGCACCACAGTAGTGTTGAGAACCTACCAGCACCACAGTAGTGTTGAGAACCTACCAGCACCACAGTAGTGTTGAGAACCTACCAGCACCACAGTAGTGTTGAGAACCTACCAGCACCACAGTAGTGTTGAGAACCTACCAGCACCACAGTAGTGTTGAGAACCTACCAGCACCACAGTAGTGTTGAGAACCTACCAGCACCACAGTAGTGTTGAGAACCTACCAGCACCACAGTAGTGCTGTGAACCTACCAGCACCACAGTAGTGTTGAGAACCTACCAGCACCACAGTAGTGTTGAGAACCACAGTAGTGTTGAGAACCTACCAGCACCACAGTAGTGTTGAGAACCTACCAGCACAACAGTAGTGTTGAGAACCTACCAGCACCACAGTAGTGTTGAGAAACTACCAGCACCACAGTAGTGTTGAGAACCTACCAGCACCACAGTAGTGTTGAGAACCTACCAGCACCACAGTAGTGTTGAGAACCTACCAGCACCACAGTAGTGTTGAGAACCTACCAGCACCACAGTAGTGTTGAGAACCTACCAGCACCACAGTAGTGTTGAGAAACTACCAGCACCACAGTAGTGTTGAGAACCTACCAGCACCACAGTAGTGTTGAGAACCTACCAGCACCACAGTAGTGTTGAGAACCAACCAGCACCACAGTAGTGTTGAGAATCTACCAGCACCACAGTAGTGTTGAGAACCTACCAGCACCACAGTAGTGTTGAGAACCTACCAGCACCACAGTAGTGTTGAGAACCTACCAGCACCACAGTAGTGTTGAGAACCTACCAGCACCACAGTAGTGTTGAGAACCTACCAGCACCACAGTAGTGTTGAGAACCTACCAGCACCACAGTAGTGTTGAGAACCTACAAGCACCACAGTAGTGTTGAGAATCTACCAGCACCACAGTAGTGTTGAGAACATACCAGCACCACGGTAGTGTTGAGAGCCTACCAGCACCACAGTAGTGTTGAGAACCTACCAGCACCACAGTAGTGTTGAGAACCTACCAGCACCACAGTAGTGTTGAGAACCTACCAGCACCACAGTAGTGTTGAGAATCTACCAGCACCACAGTAGTGTTGAGAACCTACCAGCACCACAGTAGTGTTGAGAGCCTACCAGCACCACAGTAGTGTTGAGAACCTACCAGCACCACAGTAGTGTTGAGAACCTACCAGCACCACAGTAGTGTTGAGAACCTACCAGCACCACAGTAGTGTTGAGAACCTACCAGCACCACAGTAGTGTTGAGAATCTACCAGCACCACAGTAGTGTTGAGAACCTACCAGCACCACAGTAGTGTTGAGAACCTACCAGCACCACAGTAGTGTTGAGAACCTACCAGCACCACAGTAGTGTTGAGAGCCTACCAGCACCACAGTAGTGTTGAGAACCTACCAGCACCACAGTAGTGTTGAGAACCTACCAGCACCACAGTAGTGTTGAGAACCTACCAGCACCACAGTAGTGTTGAGAATCTACCATCACCACAGTAGTGTTGAGAACCTACCAGCACCACAGTAGTGTTGAGAACCTACCAGCACCACAGTAGTGTTGAGAACCTACCAGCACCACAGTAGTGTTGAGAACCTACCAGCACCACAGTAGTGTTGAGAGCCTACCAGCACCACAGTAGTGTTGAGAACCTACCAGCACCACAGTAGTGTTGAGAACCTACCAGCACCACAGTAGTGTTGAGAACCTACCAGCACCACAGTAGTGCTGTGAACCTACCAGCACCACAGTAGTGTTGAGAACCTACCAGCACCACAGTAGTGCTGTGAACCTACCAGCACCACAGAAGTGTTGAGAACTTACCAGCACCACAGTAGTGCTGTGAATCTACCAGCACGACAGTGTTGAGAACCTACCAGCACCACAGTAGTGTTGAGAACCTTCCAGCACCACAGTAGTGCTGTGAACCTACCAGCACCACAGTAGTGTTGAGAACCTACCAGCACCACAGTAGTGCTGTGAACGTACCAGCACCGCAGTAGTGCTGTGAACCTAAAAGCACCACAGAAGTTTTGAGAACCTACCAGCACCACAGTAGTGCTGTGAACCTACCAGCACCACAGTAGTGCTGTGAACCTACCAGCACCACAGTAGTGATGTGAACCTACCAGCACCACAGTAGTGTTGAGAACCTACCTGCACCACAGTAGTGTTGAGAACCTACCAGCACCACAGTAGTGCTGTGAACCTACCAGCACCAAAGTAGTGCTGTGAACCTACCAGCACAACAGTAGTGTTGAGAACCTACCAGCACTACAGTAGTCCTGTGAACCTACCAGCACCACAGTAGTGTTGAGAACCTACCAGCACCACATTAGTGCTTTGAACCTACCAGCACCACAGTAGTGCTGTGAACCTACCAGCACCACAGTAGTGCTGTGAACATACCAGCACCACAGTAGTGCTGTGAACCTACCAGCACCACAGTAGTGTTGAGAACCTACCAGCACCACAGTAGTGCTTTGAACCTACCAGCGCCACAGTAGTGCTGTGAACCTACCAGCACCACAGTAGTGCTGTGAACCTACCAGCCCCACAGTAGTGCTGTGAACCTACCAGCACCACAGTAGTGTTGAGAACCTACCAGCACCACAGTAGTGTTGAGAACCTACCAGCACCACAGTAATGCTGTGAACCTACCAGCACCACAGTAGTGCTGAGAACCTACCAGCACCACAGTAGTGCTGTGAACCTACCAGCACCACAGTAGTGTTGAGAACCTACCAGCACCACAGTAGTGTTGAGAACCTACCAGCACCACAGTAGTGTTGAGAACCTACCAGCACCACAGTAGTGTTGAGAATCTACCAGCACCACAGTAGTGTTGAGAACATACCAGCACCACAGTAGTGTTGAGAGCCTACCAGCACCACAGTAGTGTTGAGAACCTACCAGCACCACAGTAGTGTTGAGAACCTACCAGCACCACAGTAGTGTTGAGAACCTACCAGCACCACAGTAGTGTTGAGAATCTACCAGCACCACAGTAGTGTTGAGAACCTACCAGCACCACAGTAGTGTTGAGAGCCTACCAGCACCACAGTAGTGTTGAGAACCTACCAGCACCACAGTAGTGTTGAGAACCTACCAGCACCACAGTAGTGTTGAGAACCTACCAGCACCACAGTAGTGTTGAGAACCTACCAGCACCACAGTAGTGTTGAGAATCTACCAGCACCACAGTAGTGTTGAGAACCTACCAGCACCACAGTAGTGTTGAGAACCTACCAGCACCACAGTAGTGTTGAGAACCTACCAGCACCACAGTAGTGTTGAGAGCCTACCAGCACCACAGTAGTGTTGAGAACCTACCAGCACCACAGTAGTGTTGAGAACCTACCAGCACCACAGTAGTGTTGAGAACCTACCAGCACCACAGTAGTGTTGAGAATCTACCATCACCACAGTAGTGTTGAGAACCTACCAGCACCACAGTAGTGTTGAGAACCTACCAGCACCACAGTAGTGTTGAGAACCTACCAGCACCACAGTAGTGTTGAGAACCTACCAGCACCACAGTAGTGTTGAGAGCCTACCAGCACCACAGTAGTGTTGAGAACCTACCAGCACCACAGTAGTGTTGAGAACCTACCAGCACCACAGTAGTGTTGAGAACCTACCAGCACCACAGTAGTGCTGTGAACCTACCAGCACCACAGTAGTGTTGAGAACCTACCAGCACCACAGTAGTGCTGTGAACCTACCAGCACCACAGAAGTGTTGAGAACTTACCAGCACCACAGTAGTGCTGTGAATCTACCAGCACGACAGTGTTGAGAACCTACCAGCACCACAGTAGTGTTGAGAACCTTCCAGCACCACAGTAGTGCTGTGAACCTACCAGCACCACAGTAGTGTTGAGAACCTACCAGCACCACAGTAGTGCTGTGAACGTACCAGCACCGCAGTAGTGCTGTGAACCTAAAAGCACCACAGAAGTTTTGAGAACCTACCAGCACCACAGTAGTGCTGTGAACCTACCAGCACCACAGTAGTGCTGTGAACCTACCAGCACCACAGTAGTGATGTGAACCTACCAGCACCACAGTAGTGTTGAGAACCTACCAGCACCACAGTAGTGCTGTGAACCTACCAGCACCACAGTAGTGTTGAGAACCTACCTGCACCACAGTAGTGTTGAGAACCTACCAGCACCACAGTAGTGCTGTGAACCTACCAGCACCAAAGTAGTGCTGTGAACCTACCAGCACAACAGTAGTGTTGAGAACCTACCAGCACTACAGTAGTGCTGTGAACCTACCAGCACCACAGTAGTGTTGAGAACCTACCAGCACCACAGTAGTGCTTTGAACCTACCAGCACCACAGTAGTGCTGTGAACCTACCAGCACCACAGTAGTGCTGTGAACATACCAGCACCACAGTAGTGCTGTGAACCTACCAGCACCACAGTAGTGTTGAGAACCTACCAGCACCACAGTAGTGCTTTGAGCCTACCAACGCCACAGTAGTGCTGTGAACCTACCAGCACCACAGTAGTGCTGTGAACCTACTAGCCCCACAGTAGTGCTGTGAACCTACCAGCACCACAGTAGTGTTGAGAACCTACCAGCACCACAGTAGTGTTGAGAACCTACCAGCACGACAGTAATGCTGTGAACCTACCAGCACCACAGTAGTGCTGAGAACCTACCAGCACCACAGTAGTGCTGTGAACCTACCAGCACCACAGTAGTGTTGAGAACCTACCACCACCACAGTAGTGCTGTGAACCTACCAGCACCACAGTAGTCCTGTGAACCTACCAGCACCACAGTAGCGCTGTGAACCTACCAGCACCACAGTAGTGTTGTGAACCTACCAGCACCACGGTAGTGTTGAGAACCTACCAGCACCACAGTTGTGCTGTGAACCTACCAGCACCAAAGTAGTGCTGTGAACCTACCAGCACCACAGTAGCGCTGTGAACCTACCAGCACCACAGTAGCGCTGTGAACCAACCAGCACCACAGTAGTGCTGTGAACCTACCAGCACCACAGTAGTGTTGAGAACCTACCAGCACCACAGTAGTGCTGTGAACCTACCAGCACCACAGTAGTGTTGTGAACCTACCAGCACCACAGTAGTGCTTTGAACCTACCAGCACCACAGTAGTGCTGTGAACCTTCCAGCACCAAAGTAGTGTTGTGAACCTACCAGCACCACAGTAGTGTTGAGAACCTACCAGCACCAAAGTAGTGTTGTGAACCTACCAGCACCACAGTAGTGTTGTGAACCTACCAGCACCACAGTAGTGCTGTGAACCTACCAGCACCAAAGTAGTGTTGTGAACCTACCAGCACCACAGTAGTGCTGTGAACCTACCAGCACCAAAGTAGTGTTGTGAACCTACCAGCACCACAGTAGTGTTGAGAACCTACCAGCACCACAGTAGTGTTGAGAACATACCAGCACCATAGTAGTGCTGTGAACCTACCAGCACCACAGTAGTGTTGACAACCTACCAGCACCACAGTAGTGTTGACAACCTACCAGCACCACAGTAGTGTTGTGAACCTACCAGCACCACAGTAGTGCTGTGGACCTACCAGCACCACAGTAGTGCTGTGAACCTACCAGCACCACTGAAGTGCTGTGAACCTACCAGCACCACAGTAGTGTTGAGAACCTACCAGCACCACAGTAGTGTTGAGAACCTACCAGCACCACAGTAGTGTTGAGAACCTACCAGCACCACAGTAGTGTTGAGAACCTACCAGCACCACAGTAGTGTTGAGAACATACCAGCACAACAGTAGTGCTAAGAACCTACCAGCACCAAAGTAGTGCTGTGAACCTACCAGCACCACAGTAGTGTTGAGAACCTACCAGCACAACAGTAGTGCTAAGAACCTACCAGCACCAAAGTAGTGCTGTGAACCTACCAGCACCACAGTAGTGTTGAGAACCTACCAGCACCACAGTAGTGCTGTGAACCTACCAGCACCACAGTAGTGCTGTGAACCTACCAGCACCACAGTAGTGCTGTGAACCTACCAGCACCACAGTAGTGCTGTGAACCTACCAGCACCACAGTAGTGTTGAGAACCTACCAGCACCACAGTAGTGTTGAGAACCTACCAGCACCACAGTAGTGTTGAGAACCTACCAGCACCACAGTAGTGTTGAGAACCTACCAGCACCACAGTAGTGCTGTGAACCTACCAGCACCACAGTAATGCTGTGGACCTACCAGCCCCACAGTAGTGCTGTGAACCTACCAGCACCACAGTAGTGCTGTGAACCTACCAGCACCATAGTAGTGTTGAGAACCTACCAGCACCACAGTAGTGTTGAGAACCTACCAGCACCACAGTAGTGCTGTGAACCTACCAGCACCACAGTAGTGTTGAGAACCTACCAGCACCACAGTAGTGCTGTGAACCTACCAGCACCACAGTACCGATAAGTAGAACCTCTAATACCCAAAGTTCTGTAGGAAGAAGTACAGTAGAAAGAGCAGTTGAGATTGAGGTTGTAGTAGTGCTACTCAGTAGAGTTGGATTGTAGCAGTGCTACTCAGTAGAGTTGGATTGTAGCAGTGCTACTCAGTAGAGTTGGATTGTAGCAGTGCTACTCAGTAGAGGTAGATTTTAGTAGTGCTACTCAGTAGAGGTAGATTTTAGTAGTGCTACACAGTAGAGGTAGATTTTAGTAGTGCTACTCAGTAGAGGTAGATTGTAGCAGTGCTACTCAGTAGAGGTAGATTTTAGTAGTGCTACACAGTAGAGGTAGATTTTAGTAGTGCTACTCAGTAGAGGTAGATTTTAGTAGTGCTACTCAGTAGAGGTAGATTGTAGCAGTGCTACTCAGTAGAGGTAGATTTTTGTAGTGCTACTCAGTAGAGGTAGATTTTAGTAGTGCTACTCAGTAGAGGTAGATTTTAGTAGTGCTACTCAGTAGAGGTAGATTTTAGTAGTGCTACACAGTAGAGGTAGATTTTAGTAGTGCTATTCAGTAGGGGTAGATTTTAGTAGTGCTACTCAGTAGAGGTAGATTGTAGCAGTGCTACTCAGTAGAGGTAGATTTTAGTAGTGCTACTCAGTAGAGGTAGATTTTAGTAGTGCTACTCAGTAGAGGTAGATTTTAGTAGTGCTAGTCAGTAGAGGTAGATTTTAGTAGTGCTACTCAGTAGAGGTAGATTTTAGTAGTGCTACTCAGTAGAGGTAGATTGTAGCAGTGCTACTCAGTAGAGGTAGATTTTAGTAGTGCTACTCAGTAGAGGTAGATTTTAGTAGTGCTACTCAGTAGAGGTAGATTTTAGTAGTGCTACTCAGTAGAGGTAGATTTTAGTAGTGCTACTCAGTAGAGGTAGATTTTAGTAGTGCTACTCAGTAGAGGTAGATTTTAGTAGTGCTTCTCAGTAGAGGTAGATTTTAGTAGTGCTACTCAGTAGAGGTAGATTTTAGTAGTGCTACTCAGTAGAGGTAGATTTTAGTAGTGCTACTCAGTAGAGGTAGATTTTAGTAGTGCTACTCAGTTGAGGTAGATTTTAGTAGTGCTACTCAGTAGAGGTAGATTTTAGTAGTGCTACTCAGTAGAGGTAGATTGTAGCAGTGCTACTCAGTAGAGGTAGATTTTAGTAGTGCTACTCAGTAGAGGTAGATTGTAGCAGTGCTACTCAGTTGAGGTAGATTTTAGTAGTGCTACTCAGTAGAGGTAGATTTTAGTAGTGCTACTCAGTAGAGGTAGATTGTAGTAGTGCTACTCAGTAGAGGTAGATTGTAGTAGTGCTACTCAGTAGAGGTAGATTGTAGTAGTGCTACTCAGTAGAGGTAGATTGTAGTAGTGCTACTCAGTAGAGGTAAATTGTAGTAGTGCTACTCAGTAGAGGTAGATTTTAGTAGTGCTACTCAGTAGAGGTAGATTGTAGCAGTGCTACTCAGTAGAGGTAGATTTTAGTAGTGCTACTCAGTAGAGGTAGATTTTAGTAGTGCTACTCAGTAGAGGTAGATTGTAGCAGTGCTACTCAGTAGAGGTAGATTTTAGTAGTGCTACTCAGTAGAGGTAGATTTTAGTAGTGCTACTCAGTAGAGGTAGATTTTAGTAGTGCTACTCAGTAGAGGTAGATTGTAGCAGTGCTACTCAGTAGAGGTAGATTTTAGTAGTGCTACTCAGTAGAGGTAGATTTTTGTAGTGCTACTCAGTAGAGGTAGATTTTAGTAGTGCTACTCAGTAGAGGTAGATTTTAGTAGTGCTACTCAGTAGAGGTAGATTTTAGTAGTGCTACTCAGTAGAGGTAGATTGTAGCAGTGCTACTCAGTAGAGGTAGATTTTAGTAGTGCTACTCAGTAGAGGTAGATTTTAGTAGTGCTACTCAGTAGAGGTAGATTTTAGTAGTTCTACTCAGTAGAGGTAGATTTTAGTAGTGCTACTCAGTAGAGGTAGATTTTAGTATTGCTACTCAGTAGAGGTAGATTTTAGTAGTGCTACTCAGTATAGGTAGATTTTAGTAGTGCTACTCAGTAGAGGTAGATTTTAGTAGTGCTACTCAGTAGAGGTAGATTTTAGTAGTGCTACTCAGTAGAGGTAGATTTTAGTAGTGCTACTCAGTAGAGGTAGATTGTAGCCGTGCTACTCAGTAGAGGTAGATTTTAGTAGTGCTACTCAGTAGAGGTAGATTTTAGTAGTGCTACTCAGTAGAGGTAGATTTTAGTAGTGCTACTCAGTAGAGGTAGATTTTAGTAGTGCTACTCAGTAGAGGTAGATTTAAGTAGTGCTACTCAGTAGAGGTAGATTTTAGTAGTGCTACTCAGTAGAGGTAGATTTTAGTAGTGCTACTCAGTAGAGGTAGATTTAAGTAGTGCTACTCAGTAGAGGTAGATTTTTGTAGTGCTACTCAGTTGAGGTAGATTTTAGTACTGCTACTCAGTAGAGGTAGATTTTAGTAGTGCTACTCAGTAGAGGTAGATTGTAGCAGTGCTACTCAGTAGAGGTAGATTTTAGTAGTGCTACTCAGTAGAGGTAGATTTTAGTAGTGCTACTCAGTAGAGGTAGATTGTAGCAGTGCTACTCAGTAGAGGTAGATTTTAGTAGTGCTACTCAGTAGAGGTAGATTTTAGTAGTGCTACTCAGTAGAGGTAGATTGTAGTAGTGCTACTCAGTAGAGGTAGATTGTAGCAGTGCTACTCAGTAGAGGTAGATTTTAGTAGTGCTACTCAGTAGAGGTAGATTTTAGTAGTGCTACTCAGTAGAGGTAGATTGTATTAGTGCTACTCAGTAGAGGTAGATTTTAGTAGTGCTACTCAGTAGACGTAGATTTTAGTAGTGCTACTCAGTAGAGGTAGATTGTAGTAGTGCTACTCAGTAGAGGTAGATTGTAGTAGAGCTACTCAGTAGAGGTAGATTTTAGTAGTGCTTACAGTAGAGGTAGATTATAGCAGTGCTACTCAGTAGAGGTAGATTGTAGTAGTGCTACTCAGTAGAGGTAGATTTTAGTAGTGCTACTCAGTAGACGTAGATTGTAGTAGTGCTACTCAGTAGAGGTAGATTTTAGTAGCGCTACTCAGTAGAGGTAGATTGTAGCAGTGCTACTCAGTAGAGGTAGATTGTAGCAGTGCTACTCAGTAGAGGTAGATTGTAGCAGTGCTACTGAGTAGAGGTAGATTGTAGCAGTGCTACTCAGTAGAGGTAGATTGTAGCAGTGCTACTCAGTAGAGGTAGATTGTAGTAGTGCTACTCAGTAGTGGTAGATTGTAGCAGTGCTACTCAGTAGAGGTAGATTGTAGCAGTGCTACTCAGTAGTGGTAGATTGTAGCAGTGCTACTCAGTAGAGGTAGATTGTAGCAGTGCTACTCAGTAGAGGTAGATTGTAGCAGTGCTACTCAGTAGAGGTAGATTGTAGCAGTGCTACTCAGTAGAGGTAGATTTTAGTAGTGCTACTCAGTAGAGGTAGATTGTAGTAGTGCTACTCAGTAGAGGTAGATTGTAGCAGTGCTACTCAGTAGAGGTAGATTGTAGTAGTGCTACTCAGTAGAGGTAGATTGTAGTAGTGCTACTCAGTAGAGGTAGATTTTAGTAGTGCTACTCAGTAGAGGTAGATTGTAGTAGTGCTACTCAGTAGAGGTAGATTGTAGCAGTGCTACTCAGTAGAGGTAGATTGTTTTAGTGCTACTCAGTAGAGGTAGATTGTTTTAGTGCTACTCAGTAGAGGTAGATTGTAGTAGTGCTACTCAGTAGAGGTAGATTGTAGTAGTGCTACTCAGTAGACTTAGATTGTAGCAGTGCTACTCAGTAGAGGTAGATTGTAGTAGTGCTACTCAGTAGAGGTAGATTGTAGTAGTGCTACTCAGTAGAGGTAGATTGTAGTAGTGCTACTCAGTAGAGGTAGATTGTAGCAGTGCTACTCAGTAGAGGTAGATTGTAGTAGTGCTACTCAGTAGAGGTAGATTGTAGTAGTGCTACTCAGTAGAGGTAGATTTTAGTAGTGCTACTCAGTAGAGGTAGATTGTAGTAGTGCTACTCAGTAGAGGTAGATTGTAGCAGTGCTACTCAGTAGAGGTAGATTGTTTTAGTGCTACTCAGTAGAGGTAGATTGTTTTAGTGCTACTCAGTAGAGGTAGATTGTAGTAGTGCTACTCAGTAGAGGTAGATTGTAGCAGTGCTACTCAGTAGACTTAGATTGTAGCAGTGCTACTCAGTAGAGGTAGATTGTAGTAGTGCTACTCAGTAGAGGTAGATTGTAGTAGTGCTACTCAGTAGAGGTAGATTGTAGTAGTGCTACTCAGTAGAGGTAGATTGTAGTAGTGCTACTCAGTAGACTTAGATTGTAGCAGTGCTACTCAGTAGAGGTAGATTGTAGTAGTGCTACTCAGTAGAGGTAGATTGTAGTAGTGCTACTCAGTAGAGGTAGATTGTAGCAGTGCTACTCAGTAGAGGTAGATTGTAGCAGTGCTACTCAGTAGAGGTAGATTGTAGCAGTGCTACTCAGTAGAGGTAGATTGTTTTAGTGCTACTCAGTAGAGGTAGATTGTAGTAGTGCTACTCAGTAGAGGTAGATTGTAGCAGTGCTACTCAGTAGAGGTAGATTGTAGCAGTGCTACTCAGTAGAGGTAGATTGTAGTAGTGCTACTCAGAAGAGGTAGATTGTAGTAGTGCTACTCAGTAGAGGTAGATTGTAGTAGTGCTACTCAGTAGAGGTAGATTGTAGCAGTGCTACTCAGAAGAGGTAGATTGTAGTAGTGCTACTCAGTAGAGGTAGATTGTAGCAGTGCTACTCAGTAGAGGTAGATTGTAGCAGTGCTACTCAGTAGAGGTAGATTGTAGCAGTGCTACTCAGTAGAGGTAGATTGTAGCAGTGCTACTCAGTAGAGGTAGATTGTAGCAGTGCTACTCAGTAGAGGTAGATTGTAGCAGTGCTACTCAGTAGAGGTAGATTGTAGCAGTGCTACTCAGTAGAGGTAGATTGTAGTAGTGCTACTCAGTAGAGGTAGATTGTAGCAGTGCTACTCAGTAGAGGTAGATTGTAGTAGTGCTACTCAGTAGAGGTAGATTGTAGCAGTGCTACTCAGTAGAGGTAGATTGTAGCAGTGCTACTCAGTAGAGGTAGATTGTAGTAGTGCTACTCAGTAGAGGTAGATTGTAGCAGTGCTACTCAGTAGAGGTAGATTGTAGCAGTGCTACTCAGTAGAGGTAGATTGTAGCAGTGCTACTCAGTAGAGGTAGATTGTAGCAGTGCTACTCAGTAGAGGTAGATTGTAGCAGTGCTAGTCAGTAGAGGTAGATTGTAGCAGTGCTACTCAGTAGAGGTAGATTGTAGTTTATTCCTTCCATCTACTTCTATTCATTTCATTAATTCTTTGCCAGTTTTACATATCGCTATTATTATCTGTAGTGTGATTCACGCCGGCACTGGCCAGAGGCAGTGGAGGGTGGGGAGAGAGCCTTCTGCTTTGTTATCCTTGCCTCCTACATGGACATGGTAGTTGGTAGTACTCATGTAACGCTGAAGTACATAGTACTCAGCACACACCCTCAGTGAGGACTGTTAAGTCTGTTTTTATCTATCATGCACTCCTCCTCTTCTTCCTCTTTTTCCTTCTATTCTTCCTTCTTACTCTCGTTCTCCTCATATTTTTCTCTTCATCCTGTTACTACTGGTCTTGCCTACTTCCAAATCCTCTCAATACTTCTCATCCTTCTCTCAATCATCCTTATTCTTCTTCAGGCCATTTTTTTCTCTTCTTCCTCCATCTCCTTCCCCTCTTCCTCCCCTCCTCCAGCTCCTCCTCCTCCAGTTGCTCCTTCTCCAGCTCCCCTCCTCCAGCTCCTCCTTCTCCAGCTCCTCCTCCTCCAGCTGCCAGACCATAAACATTACGAGACACGTGGGACATCCTTAGACCTTCCCAGAGACCAGCCTGGAGGGTACATGGTGGACGGGAGGGTACATGGTGGAAGGGAGGGTACATGGTGGAAGGGAGGGTACATGGTGGACGGGAGGGTACATGGTGGAAGGGAGGGTACATGGTGGACGGGAGGGTACATGGTGGAAGGGAGGGTACATGGTGGAAGGGAGGGTACATGGTGGACGGGAGGGTACATGGTGGAAGGGAGGGTACATGGTGGACGGGAGGGTACATGGTGGAAGGGAGGGTACATGGTGGAAGGGAGGGTACATGGTGGAAATGAGGGTACATGGTGGAAGGGAGGGTACATGGTGGAAGGGAGGGTACATGGTGGAAGGGAGGGTACATGGTGGAAGGGAGGGTACATGTTGGAAGGGAGGGTACATGATGGAAGGGAGGGTACATGGTGGAAGGAAGGGTACATGGTGGAAAGGAGGGTACATGGTGGAAGGGAGGGTACATGGTGGAAGGGAGGGTACATGGTGGAAGGGAGGGTAAATGGAAGAAAGGAGGGTACATGTAAGAAGGAAGGGTATTTGGTGGAAGGGAGTGTACATGTGAGAAGGGGGGTTACATGAAAGAGGGAGGGTACATGGTGGAAAGGAGGGTACATGTAAGAAGTGAGGGTACATGTAAGAAGGGAGAGTATATGTAAGAATGGAGGGTACATATAAGAAGGGAGGGTACATGTAAGAAGGGTGGGTACATGGTGGAAGGGAGGGTACATGGTGGAAGGGAGGGCATATGTAAGAAGTGAGGGTACTTGTACGAAGGGAGGGTACATGGTGGAAGGGAGGGTACATGGTGGAAGGGAGGGTCCATTGTGGAAGGGAGGGTACATGTAAGAAGTGAGGGTACATGTAAGAAGGGAGGGTACATGCTACAAGGGATGGTACATTTAAGATGTGAGGGTACATGTAAGAAGGGAGGGTATATTGTGGAAGGCAGGCTACATGTAAGAAGGGAGGTACATGTAAGAAGGGAGGGTACATGGTGGAAGGGAGGGTACATGGAAGAAGGGAGGATATATGTAAGAAGGGAGGGTACATAGTGGAAGGGAGGGTGCATGTAAGAAGGGAGGGTACATTGTGGAAGGCAGGCTACATGCAAGAAGGGAGGGTACATGTAAGAAGGGAGGGTACATGTAAGAAGGGAGGGTACATGTAAGAAGGGAGGGTACATGTAAGAAGGGAGGGTACATGTAAGAAGGGAGGGTACATGTAAGAAGGGAGGGTACATGTAAGAAGGGAGGGTACATGTAAGAAGGGAGGGTACATGTAAGAAGTGAGGGTACATAAAGCAAGGGAGGGTAAATTTAAGAAGGGAGGGTTCATGGTGGAAGGGAGAGCACATCGTGGAAGGGAGGGTACATGTAAGAAGGGAGGGTACATGGTGGAAGGGAGGGTACATCGTGGAAAGGAGGGTACATGGTGGAAGGGAGGGTACATGGTGAAAGGGAGGGTACATGTAAGAAGGGAGAGTACATGTAAAAAAGGAGGGTACATAGTGGAAGGGAGGGTACATGTAAGAAGGGAGGATACACGGTGGAAGGGAGGGTACATGGTTGAAGGGGGGTACATGTAAGAAGGTAGGGTGGATTGTGGAAGAGAGTGGTACATACCTGGAGTTTACCTGGAGAGAGTTCCGGGGGTCAACGCCCCCGCGGCCCGGTCTGTGACCAGGCCTCCTGGTGGATCAGAGCCTGATCAACCAGGCTGTTGCTGCTGGCTGCACGCAAACCAACGAACGAGCCACAGCCCGGCTGATCAGGAACTGATTTTAGGTGCTTGTCCAGTGCCAGCTTGAAGACTGCCAGGGGTCTGTTGGTAATCCCCCTTATGTGTGCTGGGAGGCAGTTGAACAGTCTCGGGCCCCTGACACTTATTGTATGGTCTCTTAACGTGCTAGTGACACCCCTGCTTTTCATTGGGGGGATGGTGCATCGTCTGCCAAGTCTTTTGCTTTCGTAGTGAGTGATTTTCGTGTACAAGTTCGGTACTATTCCCTCTAGGATTTTCCAGGTGTATATAATCATGTATCTCTCCCTCCTGCGATCCAGGGAATACAGTTTTAGGAACCTCAAGCGCTCCCAATAATTAAGGTGTTTTATCTCCGTTATGCGCGCCGTGAAAGTTCTCTGTACATTTTCTAGGTCGGCAATTTCACCTGCCTTGAAAGGTGCTGTTAGTGTGCAGCAATATTCCAGCCTAGATAGAACAAGTGACCTGAAGAGCGTCATCATGGGCTTGGCCTCCCTAGTTTTGAAGGTTCTCATTATCCATCCTGACATTTTTCTAGCAGATGCGATTGATACAATGTTATGGTCCTTGAAGGTGAGATCCTCCGACATGATCACTCCCATCCTCCGACATGATCACTCCCATGGTGGAAGGGAGGGTACATAGTGGAAGGGAGGGTACATGTAAGATGGGAGGGTACATGGTGGAAGGGAGAGTACATGGTGGAAGGGAGGGTACATGTAAGAAGGGAGGGTACATGGTGGAAAGGAGGGTACATGTAAGAAGTGAGGGTACATGTATGAAGGAAAAGTACATGTAAAAAGGGAGGGTACATGTAAGAAGGGAGGGTACATGTAAGAAGGGAGGGTACATGTAAGAAGGGAGGGTACATGGTGGAAGGGAGGGTACATGTAAGAAGGGAGGGTACATGTAAGAAGGAAGGGTACATGGTGGAAGGGAGGGTACATGTAAGAAGGGAGGGTACATGTAAGAAGGGAGGGTACATGTAAGAAGGGAGGGTACATGTAAGAAGGGAGGGTACATGGTGGAAGGGAGGGTACATGTAAGAAGGGAGGGTACATGTAAGAAGGAAGGGTACATGGTGGAAGGGAGGGTACATGTAAGAAGGGAGGGTACATGGTGGAAGGGAGAGTACATGGTGGAAGGGAGGGTACATGTAAGAAGGGCGGGTACATGTAAGAAGGGAGGGTACATGTAAGAAGGAAGGGTACATGGTGGAAGGGAGGGTACATGTAAGAAGGGAGGGTACATGGTGGAAGGGAGAGTACATGGTGGAAAGGAGGGTACATGTAAGAAAGGAGGGTACATGTAAGAAGGGAGGGTACACGTAAGAAGGGAGGGTACATGTAAGAAGAGAGGGTACACGTAAGAAGGGAGGGTACATGTAAGAATGGAGGGTACATGTAAGAAGGGAGGGTACATGGAGGAAGGGAGGGTACATGTAAGAAGGGGGGTACATGTAAGAAGGGAGGGTACAAGTAAGAAGGGAGGGTACATGTAAGAAGGGAGGGTACATGGAGGAAGGGAGGGTACATGTAAGAAGGGAGGGTACATGGTGGAAAGGAGAGTGCATGTAAGAAGGGAGGGTACATGTAAGAAGGGAGGGTACATGGAGGAAGCGAGGGTACATGTAAGAAGGGAGGGTACATGTAAGAAGGGAGGGTACACGTAAGAAGGGAGGGTACATGTAAGAAGGGAGGGTACATGTAGGAATGGAGGGTACATGTAAAAAGGGAGGGTACATGTAAGAAGGGAGGGTACATGTAAGAAGGGAGGGAACATGGAGGAAGGGAGGGTACATGAAAGAAGGGAGGGTTCATGTAAGAAGGGAGGGTACATGTAAGAAGGGAGGGTACATGTAAAAAGGGAGGGTACATGTAAGAAGGGAGGGTACATGTAAGAAGGGAGGGTACGTATAAGAACGGAGGGTGCAAGGAGGAAGGGAGGGTACATGTAAGAAGGGAGGGTACATGGTGGAAATGAGGGTACATGTAAGAAGGGAGGGTACATGTAAGAAGGGAGGGTGCATGTAAGAAGGGAGGGTACATGTAAGAAGGGAGGGTACATGTAAGAAGGGAGGGTGCAAGGAGGAAGGGAGGGTACATGTGTGAAGGGACGGTACATCGTGGAAAGGAGAGTACATGTAAGAAGGGAGGGTACATGTAAGAAGGAAAGGTACATGCAAGAAGGGAGGGTACATGTAAGAAGGGAGGGTACATGTAAGAAGGGAGGTTATATGTAAGAACGGAGGGCACATGTAATAAGGGAGGGTACATGTAAGAAGGGAGGGTACATGGAGGAATGGAGAGTACATGTAAGAAGGGAGGGAACATGGTGGAAGGGAGGTTACATGTAAGAAGGGAGGGTGCATGTAAGAAGGGAGGGTACATGTAAGAAGGGAGGGTACATGCGAGAAGGGAGGGTACGTGTAAGAAGGGAGGGTGCAAGGAGGAAGGGAGGGTACATGTAAGAAGGAAGGGTACGTGTAAGAAGGGAGGGTGCAAGGAGGAAGGGAGGGTACATGTAAGAAGGGAGGGTACGTGGTGGAAAGGAGGGTACATGTAAGAAGGGAGGGTACATGTAAGAAGGAAGGGTACATGCAAGAAGGGAGGGTATATGTAAGAATGGAGGGTACATGTAAGAAGGGAGGGTACATGTAAGAAGGGAGGGCACATGTAATAAGGGAAGGTACACGTAAGAAGGGAGGGTACATGGAGGAAGGGAGAGTACATGTAAGAAGGGAGGGTACATGGTGGAAAGGAGGGTGCATGTAAGAAGGGAGTGTACATGTAAGAAGGAAGGGCACATGTAAGAAGGAAGGGTACATGTAAGAATGGAGGGTACATGTAAGAAGGAAGGGTACATGTAAGAAGGAAGGGTACATGTAAGAATGGAGGGTACATGTAAGAAGGAAGGGTACATGTAAGAAGGAAGGGTACATGTAAGAAAGGAAGGGTACATGGAGGAAGGGAGGGTACATGTAAGAAGGGAGGGTACATGTAAGAAGGGAGGGTACATTTAAGAAGGGAGAGTACATGTAAGAAGGGAGGGTACATGTAAGAAGGGAGGGTACAAGTAAGAAGGGAGGGTACATGGAGGAAGGGAGGGTACTTGTAAGAAGGGAGGGTACATGGTGGAAGGGAGGGTACATGTAAGAAAGGAGGGTACATGTAAGAAGGGAGAGTGCATGTAAGAAGGGAGGGTACATGTAAGAAGGGAGGGTACATGTAAGAAGGGAGGGTACATGGTGGAAGGGAGGGTACATGTAAGAAGGGAGGGTACATGTAAGAAGGAAGGGTACATGGTGGAAGGGAGGGTACATGTAAGAAGGGAGGGTACATGGTGGAAGGGAGAGTACATTATGGAAGGGAGGGTACATGTAAGAAGGGCGGGTACATGTAAGAAGGGAGGGTACATGGTGGAAGGGAGGGTACATGTAAGAAGGAAGGGTACATGGTGGAAGGGAGGGTACATGTAAGAAGGGAGGGTACATGGTGGAAGGGAGAGTACATGGTGGAAAGGAGGGTATATGTAAGAAAGGAGGGTACATGTAAGAAGGGAGGGTACACGTAAGAAGGGAGGGTACATGTAAGAAGAGAGGGTACACGTAAAAAGGGAGGGTATATGTAAGAAGGGAGGGCACATGTAAGCAGGGAGGGTACATGGAGGAAGGGAGGGTACATGTAAGAAGGGGGGTACATGTAAGAAGGGAGGGTACACGTAAGAAGGGAGGGTACATGTAAGAAGCGAGGGTACATGTAAAAAGGGAGGGTACATGGAGGAAGGGAGGGTACATGTAAGAAGGGAGGGTACATGGTGGAAAGGAGAGTGCATGTAAGAAGGGAGGGTACATGTAAGAAGGGAGGGTACATGGAGGAAGGGAGGGTACATGTAAGAAGGGAGGGTACATGTAAGAAGGGAGGGTACACGTAAGAAGGGAGGGTACATGTAAGAAGGGAGGGTACATGTAGGAATGGAGGGTACATGTAAAAAGGGAGGGTACATGTAAGAAGGGAGGGTACATGTAAGAAGGGAGGGAACATGGAGGAAGGGAGGGTACATGAAAGAAGGGAGGGTTCATGTAAGAAGGGAGGGTACATGTAAGAAGGGAGGGTACGTGTAAGAACGGAGGGTGCAAGGAGGAAGGGAGGGTACATGTAAGAAGGGAGGGTACATGTAAGAAGGGAGGGTACGTGTAAGAACGGAGGGTGCAAGGAGGAAGGGAGGGTACATGTAAGAAGGGAGGGTACATGGTGGAAAGGAGGGTACATGTAAGAAGGGAGGGTACATGTAAGAAGGGAGGGTGCATGTAAGAAGGGAGGGTACATGTAAGAAGGGAGGGTACATGTAAGAAGGGAGGGTGCAAGGAGGAAGGGAGGGTACATGTGTGAAGGGAGGGTACATCGTGGAAAGGAGAGTACATGTAAGAAGGGAGGGTACATGTAAGAAGGAAGGGTACATGCAAGAAGGGAGGGTACATGTAAGAAGGGAGGGTATATGTAAGAAGGGAGGTTACATGTAAGAAGGGAGGGCACATGCAATAAGGGAGGGTACATGTAAGAAGGGAGGGTACATGGAGGAATTTAGAGTACATGTAAGAAGGGAGGGAACATGGTGGAAGGGAGGTTACATGTAAGAAGGGAGGGTGCATGTAAGAAGGGAGGGTACATGTAAGAAGGGAGGGTACATGCAAGATGGGAGGGTACGTGTAAGAAGGGAGGGTGCAAGGAGGAAGGGAGGGTACATGTAAGAAGGAAGCGTACGTGTAAGAAGGGAGGGTGCAAGGAGGAAGGGAGGGTACATGTAAGAAGGGAGGGTACGTGGTGGAAAGGAGGGTACATGTAAGAAGGGAGGGTACATGTAAGAAGCAAGGGTACATGCAAGAAGGGAGGGTATATGTAAGAAGGGAGGGTACATGTAAGAAGGGAGGGTACATGTAAGAAGGGAGGGCACATGTAATAAGGGAAGGTACACGTAAGAAGGGAGGGTACATGGAGGAAGGGAGAGTACATGTAAGAAGGGAGGGTACATGGTGGAAAGGAGGGTGCATGTAAGAAGGGAGTGTACATGTAAGAAGGAAGGGGACATGTAAGAAGGGAGGGTACATGTAAGAATGGAGAGTACATGTAAGAAGGAAGGGTACATGTAAGAAGGAAG
The DNA here is from genome assembly GCF_038502225.1 of Cherax quadricarinatus. Taxonomy (NCBI): domain Eukaryota; kingdom Metazoa; phylum Arthropoda; class Malacostraca; order Decapoda; family Parastacidae; genus Cherax; species Cherax quadricarinatus. The sequence goes on from NC_091336.1 coordinate 6,498,101, forward strand.
GGTACATGTAAGAAGGAAGGGTACATGGAGGAAGGGAGGGTACATGTAAGAAGGGAGGGTACATGTAAGAAGGGAGGGTACATTTAAGAAGGGAGGGTACATGTAAGAAGGGAGGGTACATGTAAGAAGGGAGGGTACAAGTAAGAAGGGAGGGTACATGGAGGAAGGGAGGGTACTTGTAAGAAGGGAGGGTACATGGTGGAAGGGAGGATACATGTAAGAAGGGAGGGTACTTGGCGGAAGGGATGGTACATGTAAGAAGGGAGGGTACATGGAGGAAGGGAGGGTTCATGTAAGAAGGGAGGGTACATGGTGGAAGTGAAGGTACATGTAAGAAGGGAGGGTACATGTAAGAAGGGAGGGTACTTGGCGGAAGGGATGGTACATGTAAGAAGGGAGGGTACATGGAGGAAGGGAGGGTTCATGTAAGAAGGGAGGGTACATGGTGGAAGTGAAGGTACATGTAAGAAGGGAGGGTACATGTAAGAAGGGAGGGTACATGGTGGAAGGGATGATACATGTAAGAAGGGAGGGTACATGTAAGAAGGGAGGGTACATGGAGGAAGGGAAGGTACATGTAAGAAGGGAGGGTACATGTAAGAAGGGAGGGTACATGGTGGAAGGGATGATACATGTAAGAAGGGAGGGTACATGTAAGAAGGGAGGGTACATGTAAGAAGGGAGGGTACATGTAAGAAGGGAGGGAACATGGTGGAAGGGAGGGTACATATGAGAAGGGAGGGTACATGGTGGAAGGGAGGGTACATGGACGAAGGGAGGGTACATGTAATTAGGAAGGGTACATTTACGAAGGGAGGGTACATGGTTGAAGAGAGGGTACATGTAAGAAGGGAGGATACATGTAAGAATGAAGGGTACATGTAAGAAGGGAGGGTAAATTGTGGGAGGGAGTGTACATTGAGGGAGGGAGGGTGCATGTAAGAAGGGAGGGTACATGGTGGAAAGGAGGGTCAATGGAAGAAAGGAGGGTACATGAAAGAATGAAGGGTATTTGGTGGAAGGGAGGGTACATGTGAGAAGGGGGGTTACATGAAAGAGGGAGGGTACATGGTGGAAAGGAGGGTACATGTAAGAAGTGAGGGTACATGTAAGAAGGGAGAGTATATGTAAGAATGGAGGGTACATATAAGATGGGAGGGTGGGTACATGGTGGAAGGGAGGGTACATGTAAGAAGGGAGGGTACATGCTACAAGGGATGGTACATTTAAGATGTGAGGGTACATGTAAGAAGGGAGGGTACATGTAAGATGGGATGTGCATAATGGAAGGGAGGGTTCATGGTGGAATTGAGTGTACATGTAAGAAGTGAGGGTACATGTAAGAAGGGAGGGTACATGTAAGAAGTGAGGGTACATGTAAGAAGGGAGGGTACATGTAAGAAGGGAGGGTACATGTAAGAACGGAGAGTACATGTAAGAACGGAGGGTACATGTAAGAAGGAAGGGAACATGTAAGAAGGGAGGGTACATGTAAGAACGGAGAGTACATGTAAGAACGGAGGGTACATGTAAGAAGGAAGGGAACATGTAAGAAGGGAGGGTACATGTAAAAAGGGAGGGTACATGTAAGAAGGGAGGGGACATGCTGGAAGGGAGGGTACATATAAGAAGGGAGGGTACATGGAAGAAGGGAGGGTACATGTAAGAAAGGAGGGTACATGTAAGAAGGGAGGGTACATGTAAAAAGGGAGGGCACATGTAAGAAGGGAGGGGACATGCTGGAAGGGAGGGTACATATAAGAAGGGAGGGTACATGCTTAAAGGGAGGGTACATATAAGAAGGGAGGGTACATGGAAGAAGGGAGGGTACATGTAAGAAGGGAGAGTACATGTAAGAACGGAGGGTACATGTAAGAAGGAAGGGTACATGTAAGAAGGGAGGGTACATGTAAGAAGGGAGGGTACATGTAAGAAGGGAGGGTACATGTCAGAAAGAAGGGTACATATAAGAACGGAGGGTACATGCTGGAAGGGAGTGTACATGTAAAAAGTGAGGGTACATGCTGGAAGGGAGGGTACATATAAGAACGGAGGGTACATGCTGGAAGGGAGTGTACATGTAAAAAGGGAGGGTACACGCTGGAAGGGAGGGTACATGCTGGAAGGGAGGGTACATATAAGAAGGGAGGGTACATGTAAGAAGGGAGGGTACATGCTGGAAGGGAGGGTACATATAAGAAGGGAGGGTACATGCTGGAAGGGAGGGAACATATAAAAAGGGAGGGTACATGTAAGAAGGGAGGGTACATGTAAAAAGAGAGGGTACATGTAAGAAGGGAGTTTACATGTAAGAAGGGAGGGTACATGTAAGAAGGGAGGGTACATGTAAGAAGGGAGGGTACATGTAAAAAGGGAGGGTACATGCAAGTAGGGAGTTTACATGTAAGAAGGGAGGGTACATGTAAGAAGGGAGGGTACATGTAAGAAGGGAGGGTACATGTGAAAAGGGAGGGTACATGTAAGAAGGGAGGGTACATGTAAAAAGGGAGGGTACATGTAAGAGGGGAGGGTACATGTAAGAAGGGAGGGTACATGTAAGAAGGGAGGCTACATGTAAGAAAGGAAGGTACTTGGAAGAAGATATCCCAGTATTTCGTAACCCTGGTGTCCTGTACCTCGATGCTAGCAAAATGTATAGTGCAGAGTGCGGCATAAGTTTTCAATGTAGGTAAATACTAGCTCTGAAGATTTTAAGTGAAAGGGACAAAAGGCAGCCACAAGTCATCACATGGAAACTAAAATCCAATTTCTTTAATACAAAATTAGCAGATTAGGACATACACAGCCCATACATGATGTAGACTTAAGGCAGGATAACCCAAGACTTAAGGCAGGATAACCCAAGTCTTAAGGCAGGATAACCCAAGACTTAAGACAGGATAACCCAAGACTTAAGGCAGGATAACCCAAGACTTAAGGCAGGATAACCCAAGACTTAAGGCAGGATAACCAAAGACTTAAGGCAGGATAACCAAAGACTTAAGACAGGATAACCCAAGACTTAGGGCAGGATAACCAAAGACTTAAGACAGGATAACCCAAGACTTAGGGCAGGGTAACCCAAGACTTAAGGCAGGATAACCAAAGACTTAGGGCAGGATAACCTAAGACTTAAGGCAGGATAACCCAAGACTTAGGGCAGGATAACCCAAAACTTAGGGCAGGATAGCCCAAGACTTAAGGCAGGATAACCCAAGACTTAGGGCAGGATAACCCAAGACTCAGGGCAGGATAACCCAAGACTTAAGGCAGGATAACCCAAGACTTAAGGCAGGATAACCCAAGACTTAAGGCAGGATAACCCTTGACTTAAGGCATGATAACCCAAGAATTAAGGCAGGATAACCCAAGAGTTAAGGCAGGATAACCCAAGACTTAAGGCAGGATAACCCAAGACTTAAGGCAGAATAACCCAAGACTTAAGGCAGGATAACCCAAGACTTAAGGCAGGATAACCCAAGACTTAGGGCAGGATAACCCAAGACTTAATTCAGGATAACCCAAGACTTAAGGCAGTTTAACCTAAGACTTAGGGCAGGATAACCCAAGACTTAAGGCAGGATAACCCAAGACTTAGGGCATGATAACCCAAGACTTAAGGCAGGATAACCCAAGACTTAAGGCGGGATAACCTAAGACTTAAGGCAGGATTACCCAAGACTTAAGGCAGGATAACCCAAGACTTAAGGCAGGATAACCCAAGACTTAAGGCAGGATAACTCAAGTCTTAAGGCAGTTTAACCCAAGGCTTAGGGCAGAATAACCCAAGACTAAAGGCAGGATAACCCAAGACTTAAGGCAGGATAACCCAAGACTTAAGGCAGGATAAACCAAGACTTAAAGCAGGATAACCCAAGACTTAAGGCAAGATAACCCAAGACTTAGGGCAGGATAACCCAAGACTTAAGGCAGGATAACCCAAGACTTAGGGCAAGATAACCCAAGACTTAAGGCAGGATAACACAAGACTTAAGCCAGGATAACCCAAGACTTAAGGCAGGATAACCCAAGACTTAAGGCAGGATAACCCAAGACTTAAGGCAGGATAACCCAAGACTTAAGGCAGGATAACCAAAGACTTAAGACAGGATAACCCAAGACTTAGGGCAGGGTAACCCAAGACTTAAGGCAGGATAACCAAAGACTTAGGGCAGGATAACCTAAGACTTAAGGCAGGATAACCCAAGACTTAGGGCAGGATAACCCAAAACTTAGGGCAGGATAGCCCAAGACTTAAGGCAGGATAACCCAAGACTTAGGGCAGGATAACCCAAGACTCAGGGCAGGATAACCCAAGACTTAAGGCAGGATAACCCAAGACTTAAGGCAGGATAACCCAAGACTTAAGGCAGGATAACCCTTGACTTAAGGCATGATAACCCAAGAATTAAGGCAGGATAACCCAAGAGTTAAGGCAGGATAACCCAAGACTTAAGGCAGGATAACCCAAGACTTAAGGCAGAATAACCCAAGACTTAAGGCAGGATAACCCAAGACTTAAGGCAGGATAACCCAAGACTTAGGGCAGGATAACCCAAGACTTAATTCAGGATAACCCAAGACTTAAGGCAGTTTAACCTAAGACTTAGGGCAGGATAACCCAAGACTTAAGGCAGGATAACCCAAGACTTAGGGCATGATAACCCAAGACTTAAGGCAGGATAACCCAAGACTTAAGGCGGGATAACCTAAGACTTAAGGCAGGATTACCCAAGACTTAAGGCAGGATAACCCAAGACTTAAGGCAGGATAACCCAAGACTTAAGGCAGGATAACTCAAGTCTTAAGGCAGTTTAACCCAAGGCTTAGGGCAGAATAACCCAAGACTAAAGGCAGGATAACCCAAGACTTAAGGCAGGATAACCCAAGACTTAAGGCAGGATAAACCAAGACTTAAAGCAGGATAACCCAAGACTTAAGGCAAGATAACCCAAGACTTAGGGCAGGATAACCCAAGACTTAAGGCAGGATAACCCAAGACTTAGGGCAAGATAACCCAAGACTTAAGGCAGGATAACACAAGACTTAAGCCAGGATAACCCAAGACTTAAGGCAGGATAACCCAAGACTTAAGGTAGGATAACCCAAGACTTAAGGCAGGATAACCCAAGACTTAAGACACGATAACCCAAGACTTAAGGCAGGATAACCCAAGACTTAAGGCAGGATAACCCAAGACTTAAGGCAGGATAACCCAAGACTTAGGGCAGGGTAAGCCAAGACTTAAGGCAGGATAACCCAAGACTTAAGGCAGGAAAACCCAAGACTTAATTCAGGATAACCCAAGACTTAGGGCAGGATAACCCAAGACTTATGGCAAGGTAACCCAAGACTTAAGGCAGGATAACCCAAGACGTAAGGCAGGATAACCCAAGACTTAATTCAGGATAACCCAAGACTTAGGGCAGGATAACCCAAGACTTAGGGCAGTGTAACCCAAGACTTAAGGCAGGATAACCCAAGACTTAAGGCAGGATAACCCAAGACTTAAGGCAGGATAACCCAAGACTTAATGCAGCATAACCCAAGACTTAAGGTAGGATAACCCAAGACTTTAGGCAGGATAACCCAAAACTTAAGGCAGGATAAACCAAGACTTAGGGCAGGGTAACCCAAGACTTAAGGCAGGATAACCCAAGACTTAGGGCAGGATAACTCAAGACTTAAGGCAGGATAACCCAAGACCTAAGGCAGGATAACCCAAGACTTAGGGCAGGATATCCCAAGACTTAAGGCAGGGTAACCCAAGACTTAGGGCAGGATAACACAAGACTTAGGGCAGGGTAACCCAAGACTTAAGGCAGGATAACCCAAGACTTAGGGCAGGATAACCCAAGACATAGGGCAGGATAACCCAAGACTTAAGGCTGGATAACCCAAGACTTAGGGAAGGATAACCCAAGACTCAGGGCAGGATAACCCAAGACTTAAGGCATGATAACCCAAGACTTAATTCATGATAACCCAAGACTTAAGGCAGGATAACCCAAGACTTAGGGCAGGATAACCCAAGACTTAAGGCAGGATAACCCAAGACTTAAGGCAGGATAACCCAAGACTTAAGGCAGGATAACCCAAGACTTGATTCATGATAACCCAAGACTTAAGGCAGGATAACCCAAGATTTAGGGCAGGATAACCTAAGACTTAAGCCAGGATAACCCAAGATTTAAGCCAGGATAAACCAGGATTTAAGCCAGGATAAACCAGGATTTTAAGCCAGGGTAGCTGGAATAATAACTATTATAATAATTGTTATAATAACTGTTATAATAACTGTTATAATAACTGTTATAATAACTGTTATGATAACTGTTATAATAACTGTTATAATAACTGTTATAATAACTGTTATGATAACTGTTATAATAACTGTTATAATAACTGTTATAATAACTGTTATAATAACTGTTATAATAACTGTTATAATAACTGTTATAATAACTGTTATAATAACTGTTATAATAACTGTTATAATAACTGTTATAATAACTGTTATAATAACTGTTATAATAACTGTTATAATAACTGTTATAACTGTTATAATAACTGTTATAATAACTGTTATAATAACTGTTATAATAACTGTTATAATAACTGTTATAATAACTGTTATAATAACTGTTATAATAACTGTTATAATAACTGTTATAATAACTGTTATAATAACTGTTATAATAACTGTTATAATAACTGTTATAACTGTTATAATAACTGTTATAATAACTGTTATAATAACTGTTATAATAACTGTTATAATAACTGTTATAATAACTGTTATAATAACTGTTATAATAACTGTTATAATAACTGTTATAACTGTTATAATAACTGTTATAATAACTGTTATAACTATTATAATAACTGTTATAACTGTTATAATAACTGTTATAATAACTGTTATAATAACTGTTATAATAACTGTTATAATAACTGTTATAATAACTGTTATAATAACTGTTATAATAACTGTTATAACTGTTATAATAACTGTTGTAATAACTGTTATAATAACTGTTATAATAACTGTTATAATAACTGTTATAACTGTTATAATAACTGTTATAATAACTGTTATAATAAATGTTGTACTAAAGTTCAATAAAGTTTGTACATAAAGAAGGTGGTAATTAAATAAAGAGGTAATAAAGACGTTGGCTAATCATCTTATAGCAGTTAATGACGTGTAATTATGAACGTTTAAAGTCAGGAGAGTTTTTTGTGTTGTTCTGGGGATGTGATTTATGTGTTGGGGGTCGGTCACCCTACTGGGGGGGAGGGGGGAAGGTGGAGGAGGATGTGGAGGTGGAGGTGGAGGGGAGGAGGAGGGGAAGGTTGTGGAGGTGGTGAAGGAGGAGAAGAAAGTGATGGAGGCGATGGTGAAGGAGGAGAAGGGAGGAAATAACGGAAACGGAAAAGTCATGGGCCAACAGCTGCTACAGCGACTGTCAACGGGAGTTCTCTTACGGAGAAATGCAAGTGCAGAGATAACAACAGAAGCCACCTCTGTCTGTCTGTCTCTCTCTCTCTCTCTCTCTCTCTATATATATATATATATATATATATATATATATATATATATATATATATATATATATATATATATATATATATATATATTTATATATATAAAGAAATTTCAAGTGAAGAGAGAAAGCCATGGAAGTAAACGGTACGGATCGGCGATCAATGGCATGATAAGAGATCACCATTTTAAACAACAGGCTTAAAAAACGGTAAATAGTACCAGTGTACAAGTATTGTGAGTTAAGGACAACAAAAACAGCAACAACAGCAGCAACAACAATTACACTAACACTTACAAGAACAACAACTAGAGATAGCAGAAAAGCTCCGACAACAACAGCAACAAATATACAAATGGTAGAAACACAACTTGCAAATGAACTCACTTAATAACGAAAACAGCAACTACACAAGCAAGTATAATAATAACAACAGCAGCAACAATACCATCATCAACACTAGAAGCAACAGCAGCAACACTAATGAGAAGTGCAATATAGGGAGAGGAAGAGAGAGAGAGAGAGAGAGAGAGAGAGAGAGAGAGAGAGAGAGAGAGAGAAATATTCTTGCAACATTCAGCATGTGTGTGCCGTGACTGTGGCTAGCGTGCGTGCAAGTCAACAGCAGTAAAATACTACACTTCGTGACAAACACATATCTCTCTTCTATCTCAACGATAAACCTTCTGAGATTTCTTGCATTTCTGACCTTCCACTGCCTCCTGTAACTTCTTTAAGGTTTCGATGTCAACCATTCCCGTCCCTTTATTTTATACAGACACCAACACACCCACCCACACATACGGAGTGAGTGGATAAGGCACAGATACTGGAGTTCCACAGGTCAAATACTCTCTAGTGCCCACTTGAGCATTCCAGCTGCCTTCGTGTCTTCCAGAGCTTCCAACCAGGACTCGTGAGGACGCTCCATGCCTATTGGAACCACAGAAGGTGCCGCTGGGGATGCCATATCGATGGAGTCAGACGTTATCTCTATCTTGCCAGGATCCAGCCGCAAGGGAGGTCATATAGTTGAATACAGAGGCATCTTGAAGCCAAAGGCTTCCTCTGTTTTTCCAGGATCCAACCACAAAGTACGTCATATAGTTGAAGCCAGAGACTTTTAGAAGCTAAAGGCTTCCTCTATCCCTCCAGGATCCAGCCATAATGAATATAATATAGATATAATCAGAGTCTTCCTTCATTCTTCCAGGATCTAACAGCTAGTAATATCATATATGATTCTGTATAGCAGCACTCTAAAAGTGATGCTATACAGAGGGAGGCGATGACTCTCCCACAAGCTTCCCAAGATCCGGCCATTAGTGATATCATATATGAGCACAGTTATTTGATCACTACAAGGGCCATCACTACATATGAAAGCATCACCTAATCTCGCACATGTTTAGTTAGAACACTTACGTAAAAGGATGTAGATTAAAACATGAAATAGGTCGTGGAACACCTTTGACAAGAATTCACATACAAGCATGTACAAGGCTACGTGAAATTGCAAAGGCAGGTTGGCCGGTCTACTACACAGGAGTCATCAATAAATAACAAAAAGGCACAATACCGTGACTGGAACGATACACAAATAACCCGCACATAAAAGAGAGAAGCTTACGACGACGTTTCGGTCCGGCTTGGACCATTGACAAAGTCAGTGGTCCAAGTCGGACCGAAACGTCGTCGTAAGCTTCTCTCTTTTATGTGCGGGTTATTTGTGTACAGGAGTCATCAACACTGTATGTCACCTGTACACCTGTACATCTCCAGTCAAGAATACATCGATCCCTAGATGGGATGGGTTAAGGCAAACACTCTATTAGTCTTTTCAAGGATTTCCATCCACCTACACTGAGTACAAATATATACGTGAGTACGTACAATGAGAGACATACACCTCTCGTGTATATATCCTTCAGCGTGAGGTGTGGATGACCGCGACCATTCGCTAGTCGCGCAAAAACTCGCATTCTTTTGCTCTTAATTAATATCCGAGCTTCTATTACCAGCCCAGTAATAGCCTGTCAGGGGAAGACACTGCAGTATTTCCAGCGCCTCTTATATATATTGTCTTCCCAGCAATGATATCTTATATCTTGTCTTCCCACCAGTGATAATCACAGACGGGAGATTTTTGAAAGCAGATAAGTCCCAGAGGTGAAAAATATTTCTTTCTTCTTGTTATTTCTCTTTGTATAATCTTCATGGGATTTTCTCGGTAATAACAGTTGAAAAAATAATTTAGTTAATAATATATAATTATTGGATTATTATTTAATTTCAGTTTCTTCTGCTTCCTTATATAATTTCACTTGCTCTTTGTTCTATTTTGTTTTCATTCAGTCTTCAAAACAGCCCCAGCATCCGCGGGTCTCCAGACTTCCCAGTGATCTCCACTAGGTTGCATCATCCTAGAGGTCTTCAGACACGCCAGTGGTCTCCAGCAGCCTGCGTCATCCTCGACGTCTCCAGGGAGAGGAGAAAATAAAAGAGAAGAAGCAGGGGAGAAGTGTAGCGTCATTCATGTCATAAGATGTTATCAGCATCAGTGCAGATCGGCCCAGCATCCTTCCAGGCATTGAACCTGCACCGCGACTCTCTTGCAACGCTCTTGCAATAAAGAGTAGTTAGTACTAGGCTAATATAGAATATATAGCCCTTAGCACCAGGCTAACAGAATATAGAGCCCACAGTACCAGGCTAACAGAATGTACGGCCCTTGTTTCTGCTACCGTTGAAGTTTTTTCTGTTACTTCTGTTCCTATTTCTGTTACTGCTCTTCTTATTTCTACCACTGTTTCAGTAATTTCAGCAAATAATGTCATTGTTCAGGCTATTTTTGTCGTTGTTTCCGCTACTGTTGTTTTCGTTTCTGCTACTGCTGTAGATGTTTCTGTTACTGTTGTGTGCAGTACTGCTGGTATTCTCAGTACAACTGCGATAGCCTGTCTTTGTAGTTGCTGCAGGCATCGTCGAAAGCGCTCAGATATATTTTTGCTGTAGTGAAATGGACAGTGATCTTGTTTTTTTATTACAAAGATAGTTTTCTGTGTTTGTTGGTCGTCTCAGAGCAATTGTTGCGTTAAGACGAGTTAACGTAAGTTGTTAAACACCCATGCATGTTGTTAATCTCTCTCTCTCTTACTCTCTCTCTCTCTCTCTCTCTCTTTCTCTCTCTCTCGCTGTCTATGCATGAATATATATATATATATATATATATATATATATATATATATATATATATATATATATATATATATATATATATATATATATGCAATAAGATCACAGTAAACAGGTGATTTCAGAATATGCAAAACAACCACTGTGAAAGAATAGAGAAATTCAAAGCGCTTTCGTGACTACTCACATTATCAAGGAACAATGAAAGTAAAGCATCAAGGAAAGTATATAAAGGGGTAGCCCACACCTCACTATCAGATCCCACAACAACGAAACACCTGACGCGAGACAGCAGGCCCGCCGGCCGAACTGGACAGGTCCTTCATACAACCCACCAACAAACTATTCTACCTAAGAAATAAGAAATTTAAAAAATTATTATTTGTCCAGTGTATTATTAAATTTTTCCCAAATTCTATTAATTATAAATGGATCTAATTTATATAAACCAAAGGAAATATTCATATTATTGTCAAAACTGCTTTTTATGAAACAAGATTCAATTATATTCCTGTCGACCATGGACTTGCTTGATACTACTTTCTCAACTTTTTGAAAATCAATTGGATGGTTAAAATCTCTTACATGAATAAATAGAGCATTGGAATCTTGTCCAGTTCTAATGCTATATTTATGTTGTTTTAATCTTAGTTCGAGATTTTTACCAGTTTGACCGTAATAAACTTTATCGCAAATTTTACAAGGAATCTTATAGACACATCCGTCAGCATTTTGGGGGGAATTCTTTATCAAAAGTTTTTTTACTGTATCAAGATTTTTAAATACAACTTTAATATTAAAAGTCTTAAGAAGAGAAGGCATATCAACCAAGTTTTCATGGTAAGGGAGAACCAA
>NC_091336.1:6517197-6519697 GCF_038502225.1 Cherax quadricarinatus
GAAGAAGAGGGATGGGAGGGGGAACAAGATGGGAGGGGGAAGAGGAAGATGGGAGGGGGAAGAACAAGATGGGAGGGGGGAACAAGATGGGAGGTAGAAGAAGATGGGAGGGGGAACAAGATGGGAGGGGGGAAGAGGAAGATGGGAGGGGGAAGAAGAAGATGGAAGGGGGGAACAAGATGGGAGGGGGAAGAGGAAGATGGGAGGGGGAACAAGATGGGAGGGGAAAGAAGAAGATGGAAGGGGGAACATGTTGGGAGGGGGAAGAAGATTTGTAGGGGAACAAGATGGGAGTGGGAAGAAGAAGATGGGAGGGGGAAGAAGAAGATGGGAGGGGGAAGAAGATGGGTGGGGGGAAGAAGAAGATGGGAGGGGGAACAAGATGGGAGGGGGAAGAGGAAGATTGGAAGGGAAGAAGAAGATGGGAGGGGGAACAAGATGGGAGGGGGAAGAGGAAGATGGGAGGGGGAAGAAGAAGATGGGAGGGGGAACAAGATGGGAGGGGGAAGAGGAAGATGGGAGGGGGAAGAGGAAGATGGGAGGGGGAAGAAGAAGATGGGGAGGGGGGAACAAGATGGGAGTTGGAAGAGGAAGATGGGAGGGGGAAGAGGAAGATGGTAGGGGAGAGGAAGATGGGAGGGAGGAGAAGAAGATGGGAGGGGGAGAGGAAGATGGGAGTGGGAAGAGGAAGATGGGAGGGGAGAGGAGGGAAAGGAAAATGGGAGGGGGAGAGGAAGATGGGAGGGGAAGAGGAAGGGGGATGGGAGGGGGAAGAGGAAGATGGAAGGGGAGAAGAATGATGTATGGGGGAAGAGGAAGACGGGAGGGGGAAGAGGAAGATGGGAGGGGGCAGAGGAAGATGGGAGGTGAGGATAGGAAGATGGGAGGGGGAAGAGGAAGATGGGAGGGGGAGAAGAAGATGTATGGGGAGAAAAGGAAGACGGGAGGGGAAGAGGAAGATGGGAGGGGGAAGAGGAAGATGGGAGGGGGAGAAAAAGATGGGAGGGGGAAGAGGAAAATGGGAGAGGGGAGAGGAAGATGGGAGGGGGAAGAGGAAGATGGGAGGGGAGAAGAGGATGTATGGGGGAAGAGGAAGACGGGAGGGGGAAGAGGAAGATGGGAGGGGAGAGGAAGATGGGAGGGGAGAGGAAGATGGGAGGGGGAAGAGGAAGATGGGAGGGGAGAAGAGGATGTATGGGGGAAGAGGAAGACGGGAGGGGGAAGAGGAAGATGGGAGGGGGGAGAGGAAGATGGGAGGGGAAAAGAAGACGGGAGGGGGAAGAGGAAGATGGGAGGGGGAGAAAAAGATGTATGGGGGGAAGAAGAAGACGGGAGGGGGAAGAAAATAGGAGGAGGAAGAAGAAGATGGGAGGGGAAAGAAGAAGATGGATGGGGGAAGAGGAAGATGTGAGGGGAAGAGAAAGATGTTAGGGGGAAAAGGAAGATGGGACGGGGAGAGGAAGATGGGAGGGGGAGAGGAAGATGGGAGGGGGAGAGCAAGATGGGAGAGGGGAGAGCAAGATGGGGAGGGGAAAGGAAGACGGGAGGGGGGAAGAGGAAGATGGGAGGGGGAGAAAAAGATGTATGGGGGAAGAAGAAGACGGGAGGGGGAAGAATATAGGAGGAGGAAGAAGAAGATGGGAGGGGAAAGAAGAAGATGGCTGGGGGAAGAGGAAGATGTGAGGGGGAAGAGGACGAGGTGAGGGGGAAAAGGAAGATGGGACGGGGAGAGGAAGATGGGAGGGGGAGAGGAAGATGGGAGGGGGAGAGCAAGATGGGAGAGGGGAGAGCAAGATGGGAGGAGGAAGAGGAAGATGTTAGGGGAGAAGAAGATGTATGTGGGAAGAGGAAGACGGGAGGGGGAAGAAGAAGATGGGAGGGGGAAGAAGAAGATGGATGTTGGAAGAGGAGGATGTGAGGGGGAAGAGGAAGATGGGAGGGGGAAGAGGAAGGATATAGGGGAAGGGGAAGGAAGGAAGATGGGAGGAGGAAGGAAGGAAGTTGGAGGGGGAAGGAGAAGATGGGAGGGGGAAGAGGCAGATGGGAAAGGGAAGAAGAAGATGGGAGGGGGAAGAGGAAGAGGGGAAGAGGAAGAAGAAGATGGCAGGGGAAAGAGTAAGATGGGAAGAGAAAGAGGAAGAGGAAGATGGGAGGGGGAAGAAGATGAGTGGGGGACGAAGAAGAGGGGAGGGGGAAGATGAAGATGGGAGGGGGAAGAAGAAGATGTGAGGTGGAAGAAGAATATGGGAGGGGGAAGAGAAAGAGAGGAGGGAGAAGAGGAAGATGGGAAGGGGAAGAGGAAGATGGGAGAGGAAGAGTAAGAGGGGAGGGGGAAGATGAAGATGTGAGGGGGAAGATGAAGATGGGAGGGGGAAGACGAAGATGGAAGGGGGAAGAAGAAGATGGGAGGGGGAAGAGGAAGATGAGAACAGGGAAGAGAAATAGAGGAGGGGAATAGGAAGATGGTAGTGGGAAGAGAAAGATGGGAGGGGGAAGAAGA
>NC_091336.1:6529697-6544697 GCF_038502225.1 Cherax quadricarinatus
ACTAGTGTTTACATCGCTACAAGTCTACACCTCACTGAGGCTCGGTCGCTAGCATTGTTTACATCGCCACTAATCTACACCTCATTGAGGCACGATGCCTAGTTAATCACAGTGTATGTACAACGAGAGGTGTGCTTCTCTCGGGTAATATACACTTAAGGGTTAACACATATCTCAGAGAGTAATTTATTCTTGAAAGTTAGTATATACGGTGAATTGCTGCCTTAATCATCCCATGCCGTCGGTACGGCTCAGACCTAACAAATTCACATCTTAATGAGTGAAAATGTTAGAATGATCCTGGAGGCGATCTTTTGAATGAACGTGCGCGTCTTGCTGACAATGTTAAGGGAACGAAGTACAAAATAAATCACACTATCGCTGATGTATGAGAACGCTTTATTGCTCGCTATTTAGCGGTACCAGCCGTTAAATAAAGTTGTTTTATCAGCGACAGTTAAGTAGGTGATAATGCTTGCTTTGTGAGCGATATCAGTTGGATTAAGAGCAGTTGTTTGGTTGGAGGTTAGCGAGGCAATGTTCTTACTGCCTTCTATGTGAGTTTCAGCCCTAGCCGAGCGTGATATATGATACTTGATTCAGTAGTGTGTTGCTCTATTTACAACGTGTATATATTAACGTAGTGTCTTGATTGTGCTTTGTCAATGGGCGTTAAACACATGTTTCTCCTAGCAGCTGGTAAATATCATCGGAGTAGATAATAATAATGTGAGTCAGGTTACTTTATTAGTGCGTGCAGAGCACACTCCTAGTGGGCTCTAAGTGTTTTTGTATTGCCAAGTATGTAGCGATGTTTAGAAGTCGATTAGTTAGTGGTAAGAATGCTGACAGTAGGTTAGATAAGCGTAGACATGTACAACTAATAGGGCATTCATTGTCACTACGTTTCGTTCACTAGGAGCATTGTCAAGCCCATACAAATGGTTTATGTACACAAATGGTATGTAAAAGAAACTACGGTGAGGTGCCAAAGGATTAGGTCTTCTTGTTTACTCTGTACAAATGCTTCAGGGATGTTGAGGGCTACTTGGCTGACGGGAAGGATAACTTAGTTCAAAGTGGTATTAGTGTGTGATGAACTCATGATATAAAAACCCCACCTCTTGCAGTTTTCAATGAAGGAAGCATTTTAGTGTGACTTGTTGAAGGTTTGGTGCATGAAGGAGCACTCATCGTCATCTAGGGATTCCTGTTTGCAGATGCAATGTGCTCTCAAGAAACCAGTCAGGATATCAACACTAAACGATGTCTCGTTTAATGTTAATATCCTGACTGGGATATAAATGTGTAGGATCATTTTAATTCATAGGATTTCTGTAGACTTGGAATTTCAGGGCGTTGCCTATTTTGTGGGTAAGAACGAGGTATGGTAATCTGACACATGCCTCTTGAAGTGTAAATTTGATTTGCGGTTTAACTTCTGTAGGTTGTAGAGGTCGAAACGTCTTTGGATGATTATTAGGATGTCATCCAGGTGGTGCACCCACAAGACGTTGCTGGAAAAGCTGGTAAAGCATTCCATTTGTAGGTGGTCCATGTAAAGGTTTTCAAGACAGTACTAATGGAGGAACCCATTGCCATTCCATACATTTGCCAATAAAGGTTGCTATTGAAGAAAAAGAATTTAACTTTACACAAAGCTCAGTCAACTCGATGAAGTCCCTAGCAAGCAGTGGAAGAGTCAGGTCCTGGTTAACTTTGCGTCAGAAGGAGGAACTATTGAATAGTCTACCTGGAATATATAGAGCATGGGAAGATAGGAGAGGAGTAAAGTCTAACACAGAGAATGCCCAGTCTACAACAACTGACCCAAAAATAAGCAGATACACACTAGAAAAAACACGGGAAACAAAAACAACAGCTAGTTCAGTCCCCAGCCTTAGGGCTGACCCAGACCCAGCCCCCAGCCATTGTGAAAATCTGGATTCAGTTAAAGACTCCTCCACAGCTACCAATGCCATATCCCCTAGTACAGATGTAGTAGAGGAGCCCTCCTCTGGGGTAGACTCTTCTGCAACCATCACAGTCATAGCCCCAGCCCCACCCCCCAGCCCCAGTGCTGACCCAGACCCAGCCCCCAGCCTTACTGCCAGCCCAGACTCTCCTAGGGACACTACCCAAACCACCACAAAAACAGTAAATATACAACCATCATTGCACAAGACCGTGGCCCACAGTACAGATGTTGGAGAGGAGTCTCCTCCTTCCTACTGGGGAAAGTAGATGGAATCCAGGACGGGGTGGCCCTGGCTTGGATACTGAGGATTATAGTGCAGTCCCAGAACCTGCAGAAATTGACAACACACCTCCCAACAATTCTCAACCAAAGGTGAATTTGTGCAAATATTATGCTTGGGGCATCTGTAAGCATGGCATAACAGGGGAAAAAAAGGGGACATGCAACTTTGACCATCCCAAAAAATGTAGCGACCTCCTGTCTAAAGGAGTGTGTCGCTCTTCTTCCTGTACTTTCTTTCACCCAAAAATGTGCCACTCCTCGGTCCTCCAGAAGCAGTGTTACAACATCGAGTGCCCTGCATACCATCTAAAAGGGACCAGGAGGCACAGACCCCACAGGACAAACAATAGTAGCTACGACTACCCAACTCCAGGTGATTTTTTAGTGGCAGGAAACGAAAAAAGAAAATGGAAGGAAATAACAAAAATAGTCCACCACCTTGGAGCCTTGTTGGACTGGAGGCGCAGCCAGTGGCAGATGCGACAGAAAAAACAGGCAACAAGGGGGGGTTGGCCTGTATGTGAAAGAGTCCCTTATCTGCACGGAGTTGCTGAACACCACAAATGAGGTAGTTGAAGTTCTATCAATAAAGATCGAGAACCAAAACCTAGTCATTGTGGTTGTATACAAGCCACCAGATGCAACCTCCCAACAGTTCAAGGAACAGCTACTATAAATCGATTACTGTTTGGAAAACCTTCCAGCTCCATCCCCAAACATCTTACTGCTTGGTGATTTCAACCTAAGGCATACAAAATGGAAGAATGTAGCAAATAATGTTATAGCTGAAACAATCCCCGGAGGTAGCGCAGATGAAAGGTCACACACACATGAGCTACTAAGTCTCTGCGAAAAACACACCTTAAGCCAGCAGATAGTGGAGCCAACAAGACTAGAAAACACACTTGACCTTATCTTCACAAATAATGAGGACCTGATAAGAGACATAAGAATATCAAAAACAACTAATTCCGATCACAATCTAATCGAAGTCCAGACGTACATGCATAGGGGTCCTGAACAGCAGAATGCATGTACCTGTGAAGGTGTCTTCACAAAATACAATTTCAACAACAAGAACATCAACTGGGACCAGGTAAACCATGTCCTAAACGAAACATGTTGGGAAGATGTCTTAAATGACATGGATCCAAACCAGTGCCTTGAAAGGATCAACTTCCTGGTAGCCGAAGCATGTTCTAGGCATATTCCCCTAAGAAAGAAGAAGAGCAGGAGTAAACTGGAGAGAAAAAGACGCTCCCTCTACAGAAGACGACGAAGAGTCACTGAGCTCCTCAGGAGTGCTAGAATATCTGATACACGAAAGGAGGCGCTGACCAGGGAAGTGGAAACTATCGAACTTAAGCTAAATGACTCTTACAGGAACCAGGAGAGGCAGGAGGAGCTTAAAGCTATTAGTGAAATTGAAAGAAATTCAAAATATTTCTTTTCATATGCCAAAAACAAGGCAAATACCACATCTAGTATCGGGCCCTTACTCAGACAGGATGGGACTTACACAGACGACAACAAGGAAATGAGTGAAATATTGAAATCCCAGTACGACTCTGTGTTTAGTGAACCACTAATCGGTCTGAGGATCGACGACCCAAATGATTTCTTCATGAATGAGCCTCAAAACTCCATAAATGTATGCCAGATTTCCGACATTACCCTAACTCCGATAGATTTCGAAAAAGCCATTGACAACATGCCTATGCACTCAGCCCCGGGCCCAGACTCGTGGAACTCTGTTTTCATTAAGAACTGCAAGAAACCCCTCTCGCGTGCCCTAAGTACACTGTGGAGGAGGAGCTTGGACATGGGTGAAATTCCACAGTCACTTAAAACAACGGATATAGCCCCACTCCATAAAGGTGGCAGCAAAGCATTAGCTAAGAACTATAGACCAATAGCTCTGACGTCCCACATCATAAAAATCTTTGAAAGAGTGCTAAGAAGCAGGATTGCAAATCACCTGGATTCCCAAAATCTGCACAATCCAGGGCAACATGGGTTCAGGGCAGGTCGCTCCTGCCTCTCACAACTACTGGATCACTATGACATGGCCTTGGATGCACTGGAAGAAAATCAGAATGCAGATGTAATATACACAGACTTTGCAAAAGCATTTGACAAATGCGATCATGGCGTAATAGCCCATAAAATACGTGCTAAAGGAATAACTGGGAAAGTGGGGAGATGGATCTTCAACTTCCTAACAAATCGAACACAAAGAGTAGTGGTCAACAGAGTTAAATCGGAGGCTGCCATAGTGAAGAGCTCTGTTCCACAAGGCACAGTACTCGCCCCCATCTTATTCCTTATCCTCATATCAGACATAAACAGAGATATACACCACAGCACCGTATCATCCTTTGCGGATGATACTAGGATCTGCATGAGGCTGTCATCTGCTGAGGACGCGGTTAACCTCCAAGAAGATATAAACAAAGTTTTCCAGTGGGCAACGGTAAACAATATGATGTTCAATGAGGACAAATTCCAACTACTCCGTTATGGAAAACTGGAGGAGATAATAACTAGAACAGAGTATACTACTGACTCCGGCCATACAATAGAGCGGAAAAATAATGTAAGGGACCTGGGAGTAGTAATGTCTGAGGATCTCACTTTCAAGGATCACAACAGTGCCACGATCGCACGTGCAAAGAAAATGATAGGATGGATAATGAGAACTTTCAAAACGAGAGATGCCAAGCCCATGATGATCCTTTTCAAATCACTTGTTCTCTCTAGGCTGGAATACTGCTGTACATTAACATCTCCATACAAAGCAGGTGAAATCGCAGATCTAGAGAGTGTACAGAGATCCTTTACTGCACGTATAAGTTCTGTCAAGCACCTTAACTACTGGGAACGCTTGGAAGCACTTGACTTGTACTCGTTGGAACGCAGGAGGGAGAGATATATCATAATATACACTTGGAAAATCTTGGAAGGAATGGTCCCAAATCTGCACACAGAAATCACTCCCTACGAAAGTAAAAGACTGGGCAGGCGATGCAAAATGCCGCCAATAAAAAGTAGGGGCGCCATTGGTACACTAAGAGAAAACACCATAAGTGTCCGGGGCCCAAAACTGTTCAACAGCCTCCCATCAGCATTAGGGGAATTGCCAATAAACCCCTGGCTGCCTTCAAGAGAGAGCTGGACAGATACCTAAAGTCAGTGCCGGATCAGCCGGGCTGTGGCTCGTACGTCGGACTGCGTTCGGCCAGCAGTAACAGCCTAGTTGATCAGGCCCTGATCCATCGGGAGGCCTGGTCATGGACCGGGCCGCGGGGGCGTTGATCCCCGGAATAACCTCCAGGTAACCTCCAGGTAGGAACTACTGTTGTGTGATGATGGAGTCGTGAGTGCTCGCTCAAGAGATCCAGTAACTTTGTGTTGATATCTCTGGTAATGAGTATTAAGTACAAGGACAAATGCGCAACTAATGTGACATTTTATTGAGGCCACAATAAAATGTCACATTAATTGCACTTGTGTCCTTTTACCTAACACATTGTCGGTAATTCTATTTTTATTACTAATGAATATTAGGCTTCCGCTTCATTGTTTGCCGCAGTGATGACAGTGTTGGAGTCCCTGGTGAGTTTCTGAAGAGCAGAAGTGAGTAATCTAGGATAAATGAAAGATGAAGTTACATAGAGCTGTGTGGATACCCTCTATTTCCTCTGCTGTTTTCTGGTGGTTCAGCTTGTGTTAGCTAGCGGTATATTTGAGGCCAGCACTGAGTACTTGTTTACACAGAGCATTATTAGGCTGTTAATCAAGGCTTTCTCTACTTGCCTCTTTCCATCGGCTGCTGTTCACGTTTTGGAAGTAAAAATACCTACGTGATGCACATCTGTCTTGTTTATCCACTCGATACACCGTACGTTCCACACACCTGACGATGATCATATGGAAGTAAGGCAACAGAGTGGAGCAAGCAGGATACAGTGTGATTCAGTATATGTAATGAAGTAAGTGTACGTATATGCACGAAGGTGTGAGAATAGACGTGCTGGCTGCTTCCTCTTTCTTTTCTTCCTCCTCCTCCTCCTCCTTCTTTTCCTCGTTCTCCCCTTCTACGTATTCCTCCTTCAGGAAGAAAGGAGGTTCTGTGACAGCATCGGATCCCTAAGGGCAATTCCTTAGTGTTGAAAGAAGCGACGGGTGTTGTGTTAGTGTGTGTATTGTTGTTGATGGTGATGTTGTTTGTTAGTGGTGATGGTGATGATGGTGATAGTGATGATGGTGATGGGGATGATGGTGATGGTGATGATGGTGATGATGGTGATGGGGAAACAGGTTTTACTCACCTTCTACTGCACTCCACCCTCCGCCTCCTCTTCCTTGACCTACTCCCTATTCATCCTCCTTAACCTCCTCGTCCTCCTTCCTAACTTACTCCTCTTTATTCATACTCCTTAACCTTTTCTTCGTCTTCCCTGACCTACACCTCCATGTTCATCCTCTTTAACCTCCTGCTCTTCCTCTTCATTCTCCTCCTCCTCCTCTTCCATCTCAGAGACATTCCAAGACACCCCAGTCTTACTCATGTCTTACTCACGTCTTCTCATGTTTTACTCACGTCTTACTGACTTTCCTAGAGCAAGACTTAAAGTGTGAGTCCCGAGTAACCTTCTTCTACCCTGTCTATAGAGCTGTGTAGAGTCGAGGAGCCTCTTCTTGGAGTTTTCTGACTCATAAACAAACAAATACAAACAAACAAACATATAAATTTCACAAAGAGAAATGCAAATTAAAAGAGAAATGTCAAGATATTGTTCTTCCTCCTCCTCGTCTCCTCCTCCTCGTCTCCTCCTCCTCGTCTCCTCCTCCTCGTCTCCTCCTCCTCGTCTCCTCCTCCTCGTCTCCTCTTCCTCGTCTCCTCCTCCTCGTCTCCTCCTCGTCTTCTCCTCCTCGTCTCCTCCTCCTCGTCTCCTCCTCCTCGTCTCCTCCTCGTCTTCTCCTCCTCGTCTCCTCCTCCTCGTCTCCTCCTCCTCGTCTCCTCCTCCTCGTCTCCTCCTCCTCGTCTCCTCCTCCTCGTCTCCTCCTCCTCGTCTCCTCCTCCTCGTCTCCTCCTCCTCGTCTCCTCCTCCTCGTCTCCTCCTCCTCCTCCCGCCAGACATACTAGGTCAACTATCATCCTAAAATTAATTTGACTGGACGAGGCTCTGTGCTTCGTGGTGGTCCAGTCCACACTAGGAAGTGGCTGTTCTTTGGAGGGGAGGGAGGATTATTGTGGAGAGGGTAGCTGGGAGAGGGTAGCTGGGAGAGGGTAGCAGGGACAGGGTAGCTGGGAGAGGGTAGCTGGGAGAGGGTAGCTGGGAGAGGGTAGCTGGGAGAGAGTAGCTGGGAGAGGGTAGCTGGGAGAGGGTAGCTGGGAGAGGGTAGCAGGGAGAGGGTAGCTGGGAGAGGGTAGCTGGGAGAGGGTAGCTGGGAGAGGGTAGCTGGGAGAGAGTAGCTGGAGAGGGTAGCTGGGAGAGGGTAGCTGGGAGAGGGTAGCTGGAGAGGGTAGCAGGGAGAGGGTAGCAGGGAGAGGGTAGCTGGGAGAGGGTAGCTGGGAGAGGGTAGCTGGGAGAGGGTAGCTGGGAGAGGGTAGCAGGGAGAGGGTAGCTGGGAGAGGGTAGCTGGGAGAGGGTAGCTGGGAGAGGGTAGCTGGGAGAGGGTAGCTGGGAGAGGGTAGCTGGGAGAGGGTAGCTGGGAGAGGGTAGCTGGGAGAGGGTAGCTGGGAGAGGGTAGCTGGGAGACGGTAGCTGTGAGAGGGTTGCTGGGAGAGGGTAGCAGGGAGAGGGTAGCTGGGAGAGGGTAGCTGGGAGAGGGTAGCTGGGAGAGGGTAGCTGGGAGAGGGTAGCTGGGAGACGGTAGCTGTGAGAGGGTTGCTGGGAGAGGGTAGCAGGGAGAGGGTAGCTGGGAGAGGGTAGCTGGGAGAGGGTAGCAGGGAGAGGGTAGCTGGGAGAGGGTAGCTGGGAGAGGGTAGCTGGAGACGGTAGCCGTGAGAGGGTTGCTGGGAGAGGGTAGCAGGGAGAGGGTAGCTGGGAGAGGGTAGCTGGGAGAGGGTAGCTGGGAGAGGGTAGCTGGGAGAGGGTAGCTGGGAGACGGTAGCTGTGAGAGGGTTGCTGGGAGAGGGTAGCTGGGAGAGGGGTAGCTGGGAGAGGGTAGCTGGGAGAGGGTAGCTGGGAGAGGGTAGCTGGGAGAGGGTAGCTGGGAGACGGTAGCTGTGAGAGGGTTGCTGGGAGAGGGTAGCAGGGAGAGGGTAGCTGGGAGAGGGTAGCTGGGAGAGGGTAGCTGGGAGAGGGTAGCTGGGAGAGGGTAGCTGGGAGACGGTAGCTGTGAGAGGGTTGCTGGAGAGGGGAGCAGGGAGAGGGTAGCTGGGAGAGGGTAGCTGGGAGAGGGTAGCTGGGAGAGGGTAGCTGGGAGAGGGTAGCTGGGAGACGGTAGCTGTGAGAGGGTTGCTGGGAGAGGGTAGCAGGGAGAGGGTAGCTGGGAGAGGGTAGCGGGGAGAGGGTAGCTGGGAGAGGGTAGCTGGGAGAGGGTAGCTGGGAGAGGGTAGCTGGGAGAGGGTTGCTGGGAGAGGGTTGAAGGGAGAGGGTTGCTGGGAGAGGGTTGCTGGGAGAGGGTTGCAGGGAGAGGGTAGCTGGGAGAGGGTAGCTGGGAGAGGGTAGCTGGGAGAGGGTAGCTGGGAGAGGGTAGCAGGGAGAGGGTAGCTGGGAGAGGGTTGCTGGGAGAGGGTAGCTGGGAGAGGGTTGCAGGGAGAGGGTTGCTGGGAGAGGGTAGCTGGGAGAGGGTAGCTGGGAGAGGGTAGCTGGGAGAGGGTAGCTGGGAGAGGGTAGCTGGGAGAGGGTAGCTGGGAGACGGTAGCTGTGAGAGGGTTGCTGGGAGAGGGTAGCAGGGAGAGGGTAGCTGGGATGAGGGTAGCTGGGAGAGGGTAGCTGGGAGAGGGTAGCTGGGAGAGGGTAGCTGGGAGACGGTAGCTGTGAGAGGGTTGCTGGGAGAGGGTAGCAGGGAGAGGGTAGCTGGGAGAGGGTAGCTGGGAGAGGGTAGCTGGGAGAGGTAGCTGGGAGAGGGTAGCTGGGAGACGGTAGCTGTGAGAGGGTTGCTGGGAGAGGGTAGCAGGGAGAGGGTAGCTGGGAGAGGGTAGCTGGGAGAGGGTAGCTGGGAGAGGGTAGCTGGGAGAGGTTAGCTGTGAGACGGTAGCTGTGAGAGGGTTGCTGGGAGAGGGTAGCAGGGAGAGGGTAGCTGGGAGAGGGTAGCTGGGAGAGGGTAGCTGGGAGAGGGTAGCTGGGAGAGGGTAGCTGGGAGACGGTAGCTGTGAGAGGGTTGCTGGGAGAGGGTAGCAGGGAGAGGGTAGCTGGGAGAGGGTAGCTGGGAGAGGGTAGCTGGGAGAGGGTAGCTGGGAGAGGGTAGCTGGGAGAGGGTAGCTGGGAGAGGGTTGCTGGGAGAGGGTTGAAGGGAGAGGGTTGCTGGGAGAGGGTTGCTGGGAGAGGGTTGCAGGGAGAGGGTAGCTGGGAGAGGGTAGCTGGGAGAGGGTAGCTGGGAGAGGGTAGCTGGGAGAGGGTAGCAGGGAGAGGGTAGCTGGGAGAGGGTTGCTGGGAGAGGGTAGCTGGGAGAGGGTTGCAGGGAGAGGGTTGCTGGGAGAGGGTTGCAGGGAGAGGGTTGCTGGGAGAGGGTAGCTGGGAGAGGGTTGCTGGGAGAGGGTTGCTGGGAGAGGGTTGCAGGGAGAGGGTTGCTGGGAGAGGGTAGCTGGGAGAGGGTTGCTGGGAGAGGGTTGCTGGGAGAGGGTTGATGGGAGAGGGTAGCTGGGAGAGGGAAGCTGGGAGAGGGTAGCTGGGAGAGGGTAGCTGGGAGAGAGTAGCTGGGAGAGGGTAGCTGGGAGAGGGTAGCTGGGAGAGGGTAGCTGGGAGAGGGTTGCTGGGAGAGGGTTGCAGGGAGAGGGTTGCTGGGAGAGGGTTGATGGGAGAGGGTAGCTGGGAGAGGGTAGCTGGGAGAGGGTTGCTGGGAGAGGGTTGATGGGAGAGGGTAGCTGGGAGAGGGAAGCTGGGAGAGAGTAGCTGGGAGAGGGTAGCTGGGAGAGGGTAGCTGGGAGAGGGTAGCTGGGAGAGGGTTGCAGGGAGAGGGTTGTTGGGAGAGGGTTGCTGGGAGAGGGTAGCTGGGAGAGGGTAGCTGGGAGAGGGTAGCTGGGAGAGGGTAGCTGGGAGAGGGTAGCTGGGAGAGGGTAGCTGGGAGAGGGTAGCTGGGAGAGGGTAGCTGGGAGAGGGTAGCTGGGAGAGGGTAGCTGGGAGAGGGTAGATGGGAGAGGGTTGCTGGGAGAGGGTAGCTGGGAGAGGGTAGCTGGGAGAGGGTAGCTGGGAGAGGGTAGCTGGGAGAGGGTAGCTGGGAGAGGGTAGCTGGGAGAGGGTAGCTGGGAGAGGGTAGCTGGGAGAGGGTAGCTGGGAGAGGGTAGCTGGGAGAGGTGAGGAGGAAGAAGCATGGGGGGAGAGAGGGGAAGAAGCTCCATATTTGCACTTAGTGATATATTTACACAAGACTAAGTGGGTGACAACTTGGAGCAGTACAACACGAGTGATAAGCTTGTGATAAGCTGGAAGATGCAGCTTGAAAGCTTCCAGCAGAGGCAGATGTATGGGTAAGCTTCCATACACACCTGAGCCAGATGTATGGGTAAGCTCCCATACACACCTGTTGCCCCTGTTCCCCTAACTGTAAACAGGTAAGGGGTGTTAGACGACTGTTGTGGGTGACAACTTCTCGGTGCAAGACATATGGGTAAGTCTGCATATACTGTTGCCCCTGTTCACCTAACAGTAAGTAGGTACCTGGGTACACACACCTACACACACACACACACACACACACACACACACACACATAACAACTATGTAAGATAAGATAAGATTTCGTTCGGATTTTTAACCCCGGAGGGTTAGCCACCCAGGATAACCCAAGAAAGTCAGTGCGTCATCGAGGACTTATTTCCATTGGGGTCCTTAATCTTGTCCCCCAGGATGCGACCCACACCAGTCGACTAACACCCAGGTACCTATTTGCTGCTAGGTGAACAGGAAACGTGTCGAAATGTTTCCACCCGCCGGGAATCGAACCCGGGCCCTCCGTGTGTGAAGCGGGAGCTTTAGCCACCAGGCCACCAGGCCACTCGTGACCTGATCCACACTGCCTAACATGGTGACCAGCGTTACAAATAACAGTGACGGTGTAGTGAACCAGTGTTACCAGTGATAGTGATGATGTGGTTGCCAGTGTTGTAGAATCATAGTGACACTGGACCAGTGTTGCCAATGACAGTGACGGTGTAGTATCTCACAATCACATTGTCATCAACCTCCTCAATGATGAATAATAATGAAGAACGTTCATTTTCTCTCTCTCTCTCTCTCTCTCTCTCTCTCTCTCTCTCTCTCTCTCTCTCTCTCTCTCTCTCTCTCTCTCTCTCTCTCTCTCTCTCTCTCTCTCTCTCTCTCTCTCTCTCTCTCTCTTTATATTTTTAAAGTCTCCTTCCCGGTGTCTCCGTCAAGGAGAGGTCTTGCGTTCAGGTGAAGAGCTCTTGATCCCAGGAATTAATGGTATCTTTCCTCTTTTTGGATAAAAACCAGATTACCTCAAATTTCCCAGATGCTGCATGTCTCGTCTGGGTTTAGTGTTTTCCATGAACAAGCGATACAAGAAGCAAAACAACAACAGGGGAAGTTGATTGATAGCCTAGAGGCCTAGAGCTATCGTTCAATTCCCCTGTGGATGCCTTGCAAATATATATATATATATATATATATATATATATATATATATATATATATATATATATATATATATATATATATATATATATATTACAACCTAGGATTTCAAAGGCCTGTTATCCCAGGTGTAATGGGAGCAAAAGAAACACAGCAGAAAAAGTTTAGACTTATATTATCCTTCACCAATTTATAACAGCAATATGTACACTATGTACAGTGATAAGTATAGTGCACTCCACGGTAAGCAAAGCAGAAATAGAAGCCACAAGATAGCAGACCGTGCTTCAACCAGCTCTAGAATGGGAATGACAAGGGCAGACAGGAGAGCGGTATCCACATAACCTCTGCGATTGCCAATCCCACCTTCTTATTGGCTAGAACCTGGTCACTAGTTGAACGATGGGGCCCCATCACCAACTCTTAGCAACCTGGTTCGCTGGTTGGGGGAGATAGCCTGTAAATGAGGGTGTGTCCATGCGCCGAATAAAGGTTACGTACTCTTTGCATGCCACAATATATATATGTATATGTATATATATATGTATATGTATATATATATGTATGTATATATGTATATTATATATATATATATATATATATATATATATATATATATATATATATATATATATATAGTAGTAGGTAGGTCACACTACACATACATGTACACGTTTATTTATACACACTCATCTGAGTTTTCTTTGATTTTATCTTAATAGTTCTTGGTCTTATTACTTTTCCTTTTATATCCATGGGGAAGTGGAATAAGAATCTTTCCTCCGTAAGCCATGCGTGTTGTAAAAGTCAACTAAAATGCCGGGAATAATGGGCTAGTAACCCCTTTTCCTGTAATAATTACTAAATAGAATAAGAGGAAGAAAATTGTCAAAGTGGGAAGTCTGAATGTGCGTGGATGTTGTGCAAATAATAAGAAAGAGATGATTGTGGATGTTATGAATGAGAAGAAGCTGGATGTCCTGGCTTTAAGTGAAACAAAGCTGAAGGGGGTGGGAGAGTTTCAGTGTGAAGAAATAAATGGGATTAGGTCAGGGGTTTCAAATAGTTACAGCTAAAGAAGGAGTAGCAATAATGTTGAAGGATAAGTTATGGCAAGAAAAGAGGAACTATAAATGTATGAATTCAAGGATTATGTGGAGTAAAATAAGGGTTGGATGTGAAAAGTGGGTTATAGTAAGCATATATGAACCTGGGAAAGAGAGAAGTGTAGAGAGAGATTTTGGGAAATGTTGAGTGAGTGTGTGGGAAGTTTTGAACCAAGTGTGAGAGTACTTGTGGTTGGGGACCTTAATGGTAAAGTGGCTAAAAATGTTCTGGAGGGAGTAGTAGGTACATTTGGGGTGCCAGGGGTAAATGAAAATGGGGAGCCTTTAATTGAGCTATGTGTAGAAAGAAGTTTGGTAATAAGTAATACATATTTTATGAAAAAGAGGATAAATAAATATACAAGGTATGATGTAGCATGTAATGAAAGAAGTTTATTAGATTATGTATTGGTGGATAAAAGGTTGATGGGTAGGCTCCAGGATGTACATGTTTATAGAGGGGCAACGGATATATCGGATCATTATTTAGTTGTAGCTACAGTTAGAGTAAGAGGTAGATGGGACAAAAGGAAAATGGCAACAGCAAGTAAGAGAGAGGTGAAAGTGTATAAACTAAGGGAGGAGGAAGTTAGGGTGCGATATAAGCAACTACTGGCGGAAAGTTGGGCTAGTGCAGGTATGAGTAGTGGGGAGAGGGGGGGGTTGAAGAAAGATGGGATAGTTTTAAAAATGCAGTATTAGAATGTGGGACAGAAGTTTGTGGTTATAGGAGGGTGGGTGCAGGAGGAAAGAGTGATTGGTGGAATGATGCAGTAAAGGGTGTGATAAAAGAGAAAAAGGAAGCTTATAAGAGGTTTTTACAAAGCAGAAGTGTTATAAGAAGAGTAGAATATATGGAGAGTAAAAGAAAGGTGAAGAAAGTGATGAGAGAGTGCAAAGGGGAAGCAGATGATAGAGTGGGAGAGGCATTGTCAAGAAATTTTGCAGAAAATAAGAAAAAATGGAACGAATGGATTTGTCAGTTAAAACAGTAGGGGAGTTAGTAGATCGGGAGAAGGAGGTATTGGTTAGATAGCAGGAATATTTTAAATGTCGATGAAGAAAGGGAGGCGGCAATTTCATGCACTGGACAGGGAGGTATCACATCTTTTAGGAGTGAAGAAGAGCAGGATGTGAGTGTAGGGGAGGTGCGTGAGGCATTACGTAGAATGAAAGGAGGTAAAGCAGCTGAAACTGACGGGATCATGACAGAAACGTTAAAAGCAGGTTGTAGTGGTTAGTATTTTTGTTTAATAAATGTAGAAAAGAGGGGAAGGTACCTATGGAATGGCAGAAAGCGTGTATAGTTCCTTTGTATAAAGGGAAGGGGGACAAAAGAGATTGTAAAAATTATAGGGGAATAAGCTTACTGAGTATACCAGGTAAAGTGTACGGTAGGGTTATTTTTGAAAGAATTAGAGGTAAGACAGAAAGTAGGATTACGGATGAGCAAGGAGGTTTCAGAGTGGGTAGGGGATGTGTAGATCAAGTGGTTTATATAGAAGCATATATGTGAACCGTACTTAGATAAAGGTAGGGAAGTTTTTATTGCATTTATGGATTTGGAAAAGGCATATGATAGAGTTGATAGGGGAGCAATGTGGCAGATGTTGCAAGTATATGGAATAGGTGGTAAGTTACTAAATGCTGTAAAGAGTTTTTATGAGGATAGTGAGGCTCAGGTTAGGGTGTGTAGAAGAGAGGGAGAATACTTCCCGGTAAAAGTAGGTCTTAGACAGGGATGTGTAATGTCACCATGGTTGGTGTGGGGTTGTGAAAGAAGTAAATGTTGGAGAGAGGGATGGGATTAAATTATGGGGAATCAAGTACAAAATGGGAGTTAACACAGTTAATTTTTGCTGATGAT
>NC_091336.1:6552197-6557197 GCF_038502225.1 Cherax quadricarinatus
CAGAGCCGGCCATCTGTTACCTAGTTTTTTCATACCAAGAAAGTTTTCATTTATAAATATAGAACTCCTTATCCTATCGGCTTCAGATTTCAGACCATAGTCAGCTGTTACTAAGTGAAGGTGTGTAGAGACGGTAACAAGCACAGGTGCTCTCCGCTCTGTTTTACAAAGACATTTCCAAAAAAAAAAATTTTTTTTACAAAATTGGTTTAAAGATTTTCTTCCGACTATCACAATTTCAGGTGTTTTTAATTCCCGGAAATTAAAAAAATCTAAATATCTTGGAATTAAATTTAATTCCCAAGTTATTCAAAATTTGATACCAGGTTATAAAAATAAAATTCAGTACCCGGGTATTAATAATGTTAAATACCCAAATATGAATATTTTTTAATAAACGGTATTAGAGTTTTTTTTAGCACCAAGACATTAACTTTTTTAATATTCACGTATTAAAAAAAATTAATACCCAGGTATTAAGTGTTTTTGTAACATACGGTTATTAAAGTTACATACGCAGAAAAAATTGCACATACATACGAATACACACTCATGTATATTGCTGCAATATAATTTCATGACCACTCTGCACTATTCCTTTTGCAAGCGTCGAGGCAGAGGAGGTTAAGTTTGTATACACAGGGATAACTTTCACAGATTACGCAGCAGCCAAAAATACACCAGGTTTTAAACTATGTATTAAACTCACTCATGGTCAAAAAAATAAAAAAAATACGTTTTTTTTATTTATTTTAAGTTACTGGAGAACCATCGCACCTGCAAGGCGATTTGCGCGGGAAAAGCCGGTAAGCTGAAGGTTTGCGCGGGAATTATCACCCCGAATAAGCCAGAATTTGGCGGGAAAGTGATCTGGCCGGGTGTACCGCGAGACCGTCTTTATTGAGGTCCTGCCTGATGGGTTTAATTTAATACATTTTTCTGTTTTAACCATGGAATCGAATAAAGCACGATCCAATTCCCCCTTCAGGTCTTTTTGGGGAATTACAGTCCTCATATAACAGTAAAAACCTTACCATTGTTATAAGACGGCAAGGGAGAGACCGATGGTGAATGCAGTTTCTCTTCGGAAAAAGAATATATATAATGATCTCGTGAATTAGGTTTCAATGGTAATAGAGAAGACCGGTAGAGAAGACCGGCAGAGAAGAAAGAGAGGCAGGAGGTGTGTTATCCACTTTCCAATACGGAGGAACGAGTCTTCACACACCACTCCATGTGCTGAATGACCCACTCACCCACATGGGTTTAGCGCTTCTCAAAAATACAAAATAATAATTGGAAACACATTGGCAATTGAAAAATAAATAAATATATATATATATATATATATATATATATATATATATATATATATATATATATATATATATATATATATATATATATATATTCCTTGACAGTGTAAGAGGTCACGAAAGCACTTGGGATTTCACTATTCTTTCACAGTGGTTTTTTGCATATTCTGAAATCACCTGTTTACTGTGATCTTATTTCATATATATATATATATATATATATATATATATATATATATATATATATATATATATATATATATATATATATATATATATATATATATATATATATATATATATATATATATATATATATACAAAACAACCACTGTGAAAGAATAGAGAAGTTCCAAGCGCTTTCGTGACTACTCACATTAACAAGGAACAATGAAAGTAATGCATCAAAGGAAGGTATGTATATAAAGGGTCTAGACCACACCTCACTATCACATCCCACAACAAAGCAACACCTGACGCGCGACTCATAAGAAAGATAACACTGCAGCAGGCCCGCTGGCCCAACTAGACAGGTCCTTCACACAACCCACCAACAAATTATTCTACCCAAGAATTAAGAATTTTAAAATTTATTATTTGTCCAATGTATTATTAAACATCTTCCCAAATTCTATTAATTATAAATGGATCTAATTTATATAAACCGAAGGAAATATTCATATTATTGTCAAAACTGCTTTTTATGAATCAAGATTCAATTATATTTCTGTCAACCATGGACTTGCTTGATACTACTTTGTCAACTTTTTGAAAATCAATTGGGTGGTTAAAATCTCTTACATGAATAAATAAAGCATTGGAATCTTGTCCAGTTCTAATGCTATATTTATGTTGTTTTAATCTTAGTTCGAGATTTTTACCAGTTTGACCGTAATAAACTTTATCGCAAATTTTACAAGGAATCTTATAGACACATCTGTCAGCATTTTGGGCCAGCGGGCCTGCTGCAGTGTTCCCTTTCTCTTGAGTCGCGTGTCAGGTGTTTGATATGATAGTGAGGTGTGGGCTAGCCCCTTTATATGCCTTCCTTTGATGCATTACTTTAATGTTCCTTGATAATGTGAGTAGTCACGAAAGCGCTTGGAATTTCTCTATTCTTTCACAGTGGTTGTTTTGTATATATATATATATATATATATATATATATATATATATATATATATATATATATATATATATATATATATATATATATATATATATATATATATATATATATATATATATCGAGAGAGAGAGAGAGAAAGAGAGAAAAAATTAGTAAAATCAATATCATGTACGTAATATATTTTGGTAATAAGAGAAATATTAAAAAAAAAACATATAATCTATAATATTTGGCATTTTTACTCCAAACTGTTTTTTTTAACACCAAAAAAAAAAAAAAATTTAATTTCAGTGGAAAATGAGATTTCCTAAAAAAATGTTTTTTAAATAATGAAAAACTCTGAGTAGAGGAGTTTGGATAAGCGAACATCAGACGAGGAGGAATCTGGCTAAAACATCCGAGTATCATGGAAATCTGACCAGGGAACCGAATTCCGGTTAATTAGCGATTAACCGCGTCGGTTTCGAATATTTGGTCATCGGACAGACCAGTTCTTGGTTAAGTAAAATTTAATTCGGTGTAATTAAGGGAGATATAAGAGCAACTAAGAGTAATTAACATAGGCAAGTGTCTAATATAACTTCTCTTTGTGTATATATTGAGTTCCAGGTCAGTAAAAACTGTATGCACTCCCTAGTATGTATATATTAATGTATTTATGTATATGTATGTATATATATATATATATATATATATATATATATATATATATATATATATATATATATATATATATATATATATATAAATATATTTATATATATATATATATATATATATATTTATATATATATATATTTATATATATATATATATATATATATATATATATATATATATATATACATACATGAAACTACCATCATTACCTCCATTACAACCACTATACTACCACCAATACCACTACCACCATTACCGCCATAATACAGAAATATCGATTCTCTTTAACTCCTTACCCCTATCTCTCTCTCTCTCTCTCTCTCTCTCTCTCTCTCTCTCTCTCTCTCTCTCTCTCTCTCTCTCTCTCTCTCTCTCTCTCTCTCTCTCTCTCTCTCTCTCACTCTCTCTCTTTACACAGGGTTTAACAAGTTTAGGTTAAGGATCCCTAGCTTTATTGACAGCTATTTACAGGTTAAGGATTCCTAACTTTACTGACAAGCTAAGAGCTGTTACCTACATCAGCTCATTTGAAAGCATTTTTATTGTTATGAAACATACGAGTAGGGAACAGGATGAAGTTGGAGCCATCTGTGGGCCAGCATTTTCATTTGATCAACTGACTTTATCTCGTTGACATCATAATGATGTACGAATGTGTTCCATACTCGAGTCATCCTGGGGATAAATGATCTCAGATGAAGTGATGTTCTGGAGAAGGGTACAACCAGAGTGAAGTTGCTGCTTTCTGCCCTGCCCGTCTTGTGGCATAAAAGCTTGTTTCACGCTGTCCTCGAAGTGGATCCCAGTGTGGTACTTTGACAATATTGGTCTTGTACATAACAGTAAGACCACTCACATCCCTCCTGTGTTGAAGGCTCTGCTGAAATGACAGATCTATCCAGGATGCGTCCAGGCGAGAGATGAGACGTCTTGCTCTGTTCTCTACTCTGTCAAGCAGTCGCAGATGAGAGGGGGGGGGGGCAGGCAAACCAAGAAAGTGGAGCATACTCAAGGTGTGAGCGTACTTGTGCCTCATACGGAATTTTGCAACCCCTACTGTCAAGCAGATGCGAGATACGGCGAAGTGCTGTAAGCTTCCTGGCTGCCATGTTTGTAAGATTTACAACTTGGTTGTTCATTGTCAGTTTGGAGTCAAATTTCACCCCAAGGATATCAACTTCTTCCCCAGGTACCAACACTCTCTCATTAATACTTACTAGTGCACCGGCATTACCATCTCTCTCTCTCTCTCTCTCTCTCTCTCTCTCTCTCTCTCTCTCTCTCTCTCCACACACACACACACATTGTTACTGATGACAAAGAGATGAAAACAATGCCAGGAGCCGTAACTCGATACCTCCCAAAACCACAAGTAGGTAAGTACGCTCACCATTGCCACCTTTGAACTCCATTGAACATATTGTGTTCAAGCTCCTTTACAGCCCATCTTTACTGAACACTGGAGAGTAGCATGTCTGTTCCTTGATGATCAAGCCTCGAGCACACCTTGCGGTAAATGTTTAATAATAATAATAATACTAATAATAATAATAATAACAATAATAATAATAATAATAATAATAATAATAATAATAATAATAATAATTACAAATAAGAATAAGAAGCAAATAAGAAGATGAAAAATATGAAGAAAAAGAAGAAGAAAAGAAGAAGACTGTACCCAGACAGGTGTCAGTGAAGCAGCTGTTTACAACACCTGCTTCTACCTGTTCCAACATATATATAACAATTACATCTCATATATTGGTCAGGTTCTGACGATCATTTATTTAGACAAGTGCCAGTTATTAGAGTCGATTTTCATACATTTTACACGTGCTGTTGTGACCTTTATGACAAGAACAGAGAGTAACACACTGCTGTATTCTACCTGC
>NC_091336.1:6559697-6562197 GCF_038502225.1 Cherax quadricarinatus
CTGCAACTTCTCTTCAGAATTTCCCAAAAGCACAGTGTCATCAGCAAAGAGCAACTGTCAACTCCCATTTTGTGTTTGATTCTTTATCTTTTAACTCCACACCTCTTGCCAAGACCCTCGCATTTACTTCTCTTACAACCCACTTGATCTACACACCCCCTACCTTTCCAAAAGCCTCCTTGTTCATCTGCTATCCTATTCTCCGTCTTACTCATAATTCTTTCAATAATAACAGTACCATACACTTTACCAGGTATACTCAACAGACTTATCCCCCTATAATTTTTGCACTCTCTTTTGTCCCCTTTGCCTTTATACAAAGGAACTATGCATGCTCTCTGCCGATCCCTAGGTACCTTACCCTCTTCCATACATTTATTAAATAATAGCACCAACCACTCCAAAACTATATCCCCACCTGTTTTTAACATTTCTATTTTTATCCCAACAATCCCAGCTGCCTTACCCCCTTTCATTCTACCCACTGCCTCACAAACTTTTCCCACACTCACAACTGGCTCTTCCTCACTCCTACAAGATGTTATTCCTCCTTGCCCTATACACGAAATCACAGCTTCCCTATCTTCATCAACATTCAACAATTCCTCAAAATATTCCCTCCATCTTCTCGATACCTCTAACTCTCCATTTAATAACTCTCCTCTCCTATTTTTAACTATCAAACCTCAACTTATTAATCTCACTCCAAAACTTTTTCTTATTTTCAACAAAATTTGTTGATAACGTCTCACCCACTCTCTCACTTGCTCTCTTTTTGCATTGCTTCACCTACATATATATATATATATATATATATATATATATATATATATATATATATATATATATATATATATATATATGTATGTATATATATATATATATATATATATATATATATATATATATATATATATATATATATATATATATTTATATATATATATATATATATATACATATATATATATGTATAATATATATATATATATATATATATATATATATATATATATATATATATATATATATATATATATATATATATATATATATATATATGTATGTATGTATATATATATATATATATATATATATATATATATATATATATATATATATATATATATATATATATTTATATATATATATATATATATATATACATATATATATATGTATAATATATATATATATATATATATATATATATATATATATATATATATGTATATATATATATATATATATATATATATATATATATATATATATATATATATATATATATATATATATATATATATATATATATATGTATATATAAAGTTTACAAACATTATATTGGTTACAATGTTGTCAGTGATGTAGTGGTAAGGTACTGGCAGTTATGACTGGATATCCTTGAGCTGAATTAGTCCTTCTCCTCTTTGGATATTTATAATTGATTACTCAGGGATAATTATCCTGACGTGGGTCGTAATTCAAGCCGTTCTCACCCATCAGGTCTTCTTCGTTCAGTATTGCACGTTCTGTGATGCTGTAACGCCACCTCGTTGATACACGCTGGTTCATAATGGCGTTTAAGGTTGCATGTTGTATGTAACCTGTTCACAACCTGCCAAGAATTAGGATTAAGGTAAACTGTCAGTCGATATTCACCTTTCAGTGTATATACACTGAAAGATATATACCTCTCACCAGTTGATTAATAATATACGTCAGTTGTGTCACCCACACCTCTAATAACCTATTCCCCCAAACCTGCAATAACCTAGTCACCCACACCTGTAATAACCTGGACACCCACACCTGTAATAAGCTAGTCACCCACTCCTGCAATAATCTAATCACCCACACCTGTAATAACCTAGTCACCCACACCTGTAATAACCTAGTCACACACACCTGTAATAACCTGGTTACCCACACCTGCAATAACCTAGACACCCACACCTGTAATAACCTAGTCACCCACACCTGTAATAACCTAGTCACCCTCACCTGTAATACCCTGGTCACCCACTCCTGTAATAACCTAGTCACCCACACCTGTAATAACCTAGTCACCCACACCTGTAATAACCTAGTCACCCTCACCTGTAATACCCTGGTCACCCACTCCTGTAATAACCTAGTCACCCTCACCTGTAATACCCTGGTCACCCACACCTGCAATAACCTAGACACCCACACCTGTAATAACCTAGTCACCCACACCTGTAATAACCTAGTCACCCACACCTGCAATAACCTAGACACCCACACCTGTAATACCCTGGTCACCCACACCTGTAATAACCTAGTCACCCACAATGATAACAGTGTCCCAGTACAGAGGTATCTGAACAAGCATCAGAGCTTCTCTCACTCTCCTAGTATCAAACACCTGAGTCTATTTCCACGCATACTTCTCACCTGTCATTTGGCTAATGACCAATTAACACATATATTACTAATTAACACTTATTGAAATTTGAATACATTAACAAACAGAAGG
>NC_091336.1:6567197-6569697 GCF_038502225.1 Cherax quadricarinatus
TTAGAGGTCACCAGCATCACGGGGACTACAGTGTTAGAATCCACCAGCGTCACAGGACTACATTGCTACAAGTCACCAGCATCACGGGGACTACAGAGTTAGAAGTCACCAGCATCACGGGACTACAGTGTTAGAAGTCACCAGCATCACGGGACTACAGTGTTAGAAGTTACCAGCATCACGGGACTACAGTGC
Source organism: Cherax quadricarinatus (assembly GCF_038502225.1). Lineage (NCBI taxonomy): Eukaryota > Metazoa > Arthropoda > Malacostraca > Decapoda > Parastacidae > Cherax > Cherax quadricarinatus. The sequence goes on from NC_091336.1 coordinate 6,567,393, forward strand.
TAGAATTCACCAGCATCACGGGACTACAGTGTTAGAAGTCACCAGCATCACGGGACTACAGTGCTAGAAATCACCAGCATCACGGGACTACAGTGTTAGAAGTCACCAGCATCACGGGACTACAGTGTTAGAAGTCACCAGCATCACGGGACTACGGTGCTAGAATTCACAAGCATCACGGGACTACAGTGTTAGAAGTCACCAGCATCGCGGGACTACAGTGTTAGAAGTCACCAGCATCACGGGGACTACGGTGTTAGAAGTCACCAACATCAAGGGACTACAGTGTTAGAAGTCACCAGCATCACGGGGACTACGGTGTTAGAAGTCACCAACATCAAGGGACTACAGTGTTAGAAGTCACCAGCATCACGGGGACTACAGTGTTAGAGGTCACCAGCATCACGGGGACTACAGTGTTAGAGGTCACCAGTATCACGGGGACTACAGTGTTAGAAGTCACCAGCATCACGGGGACTACGGTGTTAGAAGTCACCAGCATCAAGGGACTACAGTGTTAGAGGTCACCAGCATCACGGGGACTACAGTGTTAGAAGTCAAAAGCATCACGGGGACTACAGTGTTAGAAGTCACAAGCATCACGGGACTACAGTGTTAGAATCCACCAGCGTCACGGGACTACATTGCTAGAAGTCACCAGCATCACGGGGACTACAGAGTTAGAAGTCACCAGCATCACGGGACTACAGTGCTAGAAGTCACCAGCATCACGGGGACTACAGAGTTAGAAGTCACCAGCATCACGGGACTACAGTGTTAGAAGTCACCAGCATCCCGGGACTACAGTGTTAGAAGTCACCAGCATCACGGGACTACAGTGCTAGAAGTCACCAGCATCACGGGGACTACAGTGTTAGAAGTCACCAGCATCACGGGACTACAGTGTTAGAAGTCACCAGCATCCCGGGACTACAGTGTTAGAAGTCACCAACATCACGGGGACTACAGTGTTAGAATCCACCAGCGTCACGGGACTACATTGCTAGAAGTCACCAGCATCACGGGGACTACAGAGTTAGAAGTCACCAGCATCCCGGGACTACAGTGTTAGAAGTCACCAACATCACGGGGACTACAGTGTTAGAAGTCACCAGCATCACGGGACTACAGTGTTAAAAGTCACCAGCATCACGGGGACTACAGTGTTAGAAGTCACCAGCATCACGGGGACTACAGTGTTAGAAGTCACCAGCATCACGGGACTACAGTGTTAGAAGTCACCAGCATCACGGGGACTACAGTGTTAGAAGTCACCAGCATCAAGGGACTACAGTGTTAAAAGTCACCAGCATCACGGGGATTACAGTGTTAGAAGTCACCAGCAACAATGGACTACAGTGTTAAAAGTCACCAACATCGCGGGGACTACAGTGTTAGAAGTCACCAGCATCAAGGGACTACAGTGTTAAAAGTCACCAGCATCACGGGACTACAGTGTTAGAATCCACCAGGGTCACGAGACTATAGTGTCATAAGTCACCAGCATCACGGGGACTACAGTCTTAGAAGTCACCAGCATCACGGGACTACAGTGTTAGAAGTCACCAGCATCACGGGACTACAGTGCTAGAAGTCACCAGCATCACGGGACTACAGTGTCAGAAGTCACCTTCATCACGGGACTACAGTGTTAGAAGTCACCAGCATCACGGGGACTACAGTGCTAGAAGTCACCAGCATCACGGGGACTACAGAGTTAGAAGTCACCAGCATCACGGGACTACAGTGTTAGAAGTCACCAGCATCACGGGACTACAGTGTTAGAAGTCACCAGCATAACGGGGACTACAGTGTTAGAAGCTACCAGCATCACGGGACTACAGTGTTAGAAGTCACCAGCATCACGGGGACTACTGTGTTAGAAGTCACCAGCATCACGGGACTACAGTGTTAAAAGTCACCAGCATCACGGGGACTACAGTGTTAGAAGTCACCAGCATCACGGGGACTACAGTGTTAGAAGTCACCAGCATCACGGGACTACAGTGTTAGAAGTCACCATCATCACGGGAACTACAGTGTTAGAAGTCACCAGCATCAAGGGACTACAGTGTTAAAAGTCACCAGCATCACGGGGACTATAGTGTTAGAAGTCACCAGCATCTAGGGACTACAGTGTTAAATGTCACCAGCATCACGGGACTACAGTGTTAGAATCCACCAGCGTCACGAGACTATAGTGTTATAAGTCACCAGCATCACGGGACTACAGTGTCAGAAGTCACCTGCATCACGGGGACTACAGTGTTAGAAGTCACCAGCATCACGGAGACTACAGTGTTAG
>NC_091336.1:6579697-6582197 GCF_038502225.1 Cherax quadricarinatus
CTAGTTTTCTAAGTTTTCTTCGATGTGTACTTTCTAACCCAAGAAGATTGTCCCTGTCAGCTTAATCCGCGTCTCTGAGTATCGTGTATGTCATGGTCATGTTTCCTCTCGTTCTCTCGTTTCTGTAATGATGTGAATATTTTATCTTCGTTTAAGTTCCTGAAGGTAATTATGGCTTTAGTCTCCTTCCTACTGCCCCAGCTAGTACCCCCAGCTAGTACCCCCAGCTAGTACCCCCAGCTAGTACCCCCTGCTACTAGATATGCTAGTACACTTGCTACTATCCCTGCTAGTACTCCTGCTACTAGCCCTGCTAGTACCCCTGCTACTAGTCCTGCTAGTACCCCTGCTACTAGCCCTGCTAGTACCCCTGCTACTAGCCCTGCTAGTACCCCTGCTACTAGCCCTGCTAATACCCCTGCTACTAGCTCTGTTAATACCCCTGCTACTAGCCCTGCTAATACCCCTGCTACTATCTCTGCTAGTACCCCTGCTACTAGCCCTACTATTACCCTGCTACTAACCCTGCTAGTACCCGTTAGTACCCCTGCTACTACCCTACTAGTACACCTGCTACTAACCTTGCTAGTACACCTGCTACTAGTCCTGCTAGTACACCTGCTACTATCCCTGCTAATACCCCTGCTAGTACCCTTGCTAGTACCCCTGCTACTACCACTGCTACTACCCCTGTACCACATCCCTAAAACATATCTACCACGCATCTACCACATATCTAACACATATCTTCACGGGGTGCACAGTTACCCTCGGAGTACACAGGTACAGTCAGGGTACACAGGTTCCGTTAGGGTATACAGGTACCGTCAGGGTACACAGTTACCGTTAGGGTACACAGGTACCGTTGAGGTACACAGGGTGCCGTGAGGGTACACAGGTACAGTCAGGGTACACAGGTACAATCAGGGTACACAGGTACCGTCAGTTTATACAGGTATCGTTAGGGTACACAGTTACAGTCAGGGTACACAGGTACAGTCAAGGTGCACAGGGTGCCGTCATAAGTACAATAAGGCACCTAAATTACTGGGAAGGGTTGAAGGTCCTTGATCTGTATTCCCTGGAACGGAGGCGAGAGAGATACATGTTAATATACACTTGGAAAGTCCTGGAGGGATTGGTACCAAACCTGCACACGAAAATCACTCCCTATGAAAGCAAAAGACTCGGCAGGAGATGCAACATTCCCCCGATGAAATGAAGGGGCGCCACGAGTACACTGAGAGACAACACGATAAGTGTCCGGGGCTCAAGACTGTTCAATTGCCTCCAGGCATACATAAGGTGGATTACCAATAGACCTCTGGCTGTCTTTAAGAAGGCAGTGGACAGGCACCTAGAGTCAGTACCTGACCAACGGGGATGTGGTTCGTACGTCAGCTTGTGTACCGCCAGCAGTAACAGCCTGGTTGATCAGGCCCCGATCCACCATGAGGCCTGGTCTCGGACCGAGCCGCGGGGGCATTGACTCTAGGTACTCCAGGGTACACAGGTACAGTCAGGATACACAGGTACAGACAGGGTACACAGGTACAGTCAGGGCACACAGGTACCGTCAGCATAAACAGGTACCGTTTCTGGTACCATGACCATAGCAAATTGAGGTCAGGCAGTCAGTAACACACCACCACTGTCAATAAACTGACTGACTACTTTCACTGACTGACGTCAGGCGTCTTCACTGACCAGATGAACTGACTGACCAAATGAGGGACTCACTGACTGGTTGAGGGACTCACTGACTGGTTGAGGAAATCAATGACTGGTTGAGAGACTCACTGACTGGTTGAGTAACTCACTGACTGGTTGAGGGACTCACTGACTGGTTGAGGGACTCGCTGACTGGTTGAGGAACTCAATGACTGGTTGAGGGACTCACTGACTGGTTGAGGGACTCACTGACTGGTTGAGGAACTCATTGACTGGTTGAGGAACTCACTGACTGGTTGAGAGACTCACTGACTGGTTGAGGAACTCACTGACTGGTTGAGGGACTCACTGACTGGTTGAGGGACTCACTGACTGGTTGAGGGACTCACTGACTGGTTGAGGGTCTCACTGACTGGTTGAGGAACTCACTGACTGGTTGAGGGACTCACTGACTGGTTGAGGGACTCACTGACTGGTTGAGGGTCTCACTGACTGGTTGAGGAACTCATAGACTGGTTGAGGGACTCACTGACTGGTTGAGGGACTCACTGACTGGTTGAGGAACTCACTGACTGGTTGAGGGACTCACTGACTGGTTGAGGGTCTCACTGACTAGTTGAGGAACTCACTGACTGGTTGAGGGACTCACTGACTGGTTGAGGGTCTCACTGACTAGTTGAGGAACTCACTGACTGGTTGAGGGACTCACTGACTGGTTGAGGAACTCACTGACTGGTTGAGGAACTCACTGACTGGTTGAGGGACTCACTGACTGGTTGAGGGACTCATTGACTGGTTGAGGGACTCACTGACTGGTTGAGGGACTCAC
>NC_091336.1:6587197-6589697 GCF_038502225.1 Cherax quadricarinatus
GCTGTAACACATGTAAAATGGGTAACTGGTCGCTGTAACACGTGTGAGACGGGTAGGAGGCCACTCGAACAAGTGTAAGATGGGTGACAAGCCGTTGCAACACTTGAAAGGTAATGGAGAGGCCGCTACTACACTCCAGTGGCTAGTGTTGCAAAAATGCTCGACCAACGAGTTAGCATTTTTAGCGATTTGCGAAAGCGACCTGGACTATGATAGGGGAGTTTACTGGCGGCGTGATGCTTGAGGGGAGAAGAGGAAGGGGAAGGGGGAGGGGAGTGGGTACGGGATGGGGAGGGGAGTGGAAGGGGCGAGGAGGGGCACGAGCCAGATGACAGAATAATTAAGGGATCTGTGCTTTTGTTATCTGTCTTGTGTGGTGGGCAATAGTGATATTGTTGTTTCCTCTTCTTCCTCCACCTCCTCCTCCTCCTCCTCCTCCTCCTCCTCCTCCTCCTCCTTCTCTTCCTCCTCGTCCTCTTCTTCCTCTTCTTTTTCCTCCTCTTCTTCTTACTCCTTTTCCTCCTCCTCCTCTTCCTCCTTTTCCTCCTCCTCCTCTTCTTCCTCCTCCTTTTCCTCCTTCTCCTCTTCTTCCTCCTCCTCCTCTTCCTCTTTCTCCTCATCCTCCTCTTCCTTCTATACCATCAGATTTATACCGTTGTATTGGCTGTGGTTGGCAGTGTTGTTTTATTTGGCCAAATTGTTAATGTATACCAATAGACTTTGTCTATTGGTGGGAGGGAGAGAGGAAGGGAGAGGGAGGGAGATAGGGAGGGAGAGATGAATGGAGGGATAAAGGAAAGGAGAGATCTATTTTTTTCTTTGGTATTATATCAGATTATTATATTTGCAATTATTATTATGATTATTATTAGTAGTAGTTGTAGAAGTAGTTGTAGCAGTAGTCAGATTGTTATACGCAGCGAGTACATCACCACGTGTGTGTGTATACAACATTGTACCTCATTAAGCTTCTTGTAACCGAGCTGTTACTCTGTATTCGACGCACGCAGAACAAGAATGACGGTCCTGTAGGACATTTCAGTCAGCTGCCACTGATATTCAGCCACTGATATTCCACGATAACTGGTTTTGTTGACTGTTGAGGTGCTGTGGCTGAGTGACTTCCCGAGGGATGTCACTCAGCCACAGCACCTAGCTTCGAGGAACAGTCTTTTCCAGGCAAACCATCTCGAGCCGGTAGCTGGGTCACGCTAGACCGGATGTCTCTCCCTCTATTCCTTTGGAATGTACATTCGCTACTGTAAATGACTGAGTGTTCTCTTAGAACGAATTTCGTATGAAGTGGCTTGTGTCCGAGTTATTGTACAATGTGTATATGTTCTAGAAGGACACGTGAGTAGACACTAGGATATATTTTGGGTCCTGGGGCCTGGTCTAATAACATATCCTAGTGTTTCCTAGCGTGTCTTTCTAAACCAGGTTCAAATCCCGCCCGTGGTATGGTTTGTTTGCAATCGTGTCATTAGGATTTCGTGAGTCATGTTGACGGCAGTGAGGGGACTTGAGCTAGAGTTCGTCACGACCACGCTAGCTGGAGATTCGTCTGTAAAAACTTGCATTTGTGGTCACAGTGGTGCCTATGCTAACCTTGTCAGTATCTGTTACCAAGGTTTATACCAGAATGTGTATATACATATTAAGGTTTATACCACAATGTGTATATACATATACGTTTTTACTTGATGAAGGAATATTTTTACATTACTGTATCTGCTTTTATTAATCACTGTAACTTTTGTTTGCTAGCCTAGTTATCATTAACTGATATTGAGCTTGGGATCACAGCGCAGCTCAGTAGCGGAGAGAATGTCGTAGGTCTGACAGGAGAACACTTGAGTACATGAAGCACTCGTAGCAGCAGAACACCAGAAACGGTGGAGTGGTAGGATACAAAGTGTGGAATTTATAGGACAGAAGTAGGAGGATAAAGAGAGGCCCTTGATCTTCTTAGCTAAGATAGGATGTTTCCTTCCATCTGGAGGAGTCCTGTGTCCTCTTTGTGGCCAGTACTGTGTGTTCTGTACTGTGTAGCCACTACTGTGTGGCCAGTATTGTGTGGCTACGTGGCCATTGCTGTGTGTGACTGTGTGGCCAGTACTGTGTGGCCGGTACTGTGTGGCCAGTACTGTGTGGCCGGTACTGTGTGGCCAGTACTGTGTGACCGGTACTGGGTGGCCAGTACCGTGTGCCCAGTACTTTGTGGCCAGTACTGTGTAGCCAGTACAGTGGCCAGTACTGTGTGGCCGGTACTGTGTGGCCAGTGCTGTGTGGCCGGTACTGTGTGGCCAGTACTTTGTGGCTAGTACTGTGTGGCCAGTACTGTGTGGCCAGTACTGTGTGGACAGTGCTGTGTGGCCAGTACTGTGTGGCCAGTACTGTGTGGCCAGTACTGTGTGCCCAGTACTGTGTGCCCAGTACTGTGTGGCCAGTACTGTGTGGCCAGTACTGTGTGGCCAGTACTGTGTGGCCAGTACTGTGT
>NC_091336.1:6594697-6597197 GCF_038502225.1 Cherax quadricarinatus
CACCACTACCACTACCACCACTACCACTACCACCACCACTTCCACTACCACAACTACCACTACCATCGCCACTACCACTACCACCACTACCACTACCACCACTACCACTACCACCACTACTACCACTACCACCACTACCGCTACCACCACTACTACCACTACCACCACTACCACTACCACCACTACCACCACTACCACCACTACCACTACTACCACTACCACCACTATTACCACTACCACCACTACCACTACCACCACTACCACCACTACAACTACCACCACTACAACTACCACCACTACCACAACTACCACTACCACCACTACCACTACCACCACTACCACTACCACTACCACCACTACCACCACTACCACTACCACCACTACCACCACTACCACCACTACCACTACCACTACCACCACTACCACCACTACCACTACCACCACTACCACCACTACAACTACCACCACTACCACCACTACCACTACCACCACTACCACCACTACCACCACTACCACTACCACCACTACCACCACTACCACTACCACCACTACCACCACTACCACCACTACCACTACCACCACTACCACCACTACCACCACTACCACCACTACCACCACTACCACTACCACCACTACCACCACTACCACTACCACCACTACCACCACTACCACTACTACCACTACCACCACCATTACCACTACCACCACTACCACTACCACCACTACCACCACTACAACTACCACCACTACCACAACTACCACTACCACCACTACCACTACCACCACTACCACTACCACTACCACCACTACCACCACTACCACTACCACCACTACCACCACTACCACTACCACTACCACCACTACCACCACTACCACTACCACCACTACCACCACTACCACCACCACTACCACCACTACCACTACCACCACTACCACCACTACCACCACTACCACCACTACCACTACCACCACTACCACCACTACCACTACCACTACCACCACTACCACTACCACCACTACCACCACTACCACCACTACCACCACTACCACCACTACCACTACCACCACTACCACCACTACCACCACTACCACTACCACCACTACCACCACTACCACTACCACTACCACTACCACCACTACCACCACTACCACTACCACCACTACCACCACTACAACTACCACCACTACCACCACTACCACTACCACCACTACCACCACTACCACCACTACCACCACTACCACTACCACTACCACCACTACCACCACTACCACCACTACCACTACCACCACTACCACCACTACCACCACTACCACCACTACCACCACTACCACTACCACTACCACCACTACCACCACTACCACTACCACCACTACCACCACTACCACCACTACCACCACTACCACTACCACCACTACCACCACTACCACCACTACCACTACCACCACTACCACCACTACCACTACCACCACTACTACCACTACCACTACCACTACCACCACTACCACCACTACCACCACTACCACCACTACCACCACTACCACCACTACCACCACTACCACTACCACCACTACCACCACTACCACCACCACCACTACCACCACTACCACTACCACCACTACCACTACCACCACTACCACTACCACTACCACCACTACCACCACTACCACCACTACCACTACCACCACTACCACCACTACCACCACTACCACCACTACCACTACCACCACTACCACCACTACCACCACCACCACTACCACCACTACCACCACCACCACTACCACCACTACCACCACTACCACCACTACCACCACTACCACTACCATCACTACCACCACTACCACCACTACCACCACTACCACCACTACCACTACCACAACTACTACCACTACCACCACTACCACTACCACCACTACCACCACTACCACTACTACCACTACCACCACCATTACCACTACCACCACTACCACTACCACCACTACCACCACTACAACTACCACCACTACCACAACTACCACTACCACCACTACCACTACCACCACTACCACTACCACTACCACCACTACCACCACTACCACTACCACCACTACCACCACTACCACTACCACCACTACCACCACTACCACTACCACCACTACCACCACTACAACTACCACCACTACCACCACTACCACTACCACCACTACCACCACTACCACCACTACCACCACTACCACTACCACCACTACCACCACTACCACTACCACTACCACTACCACCACTACCACCACTACCACCACTACCACCACTACCACCACTACCACCACTACCACTACCACCACTACCACCACTACCACCACTACCACTACCACCACTACCACCACTACCACTACCACTACCACTACCACCACTACCACTACCACTACCACTACCACCACTACCACCACTACCACTACCACCACTACCACCACTACAACTACCACCACTACCACCACTACCACTACCACCACTACCACCACTACC
>NC_091336.1:6599697-6609697 GCF_038502225.1 Cherax quadricarinatus
GTGGCAAGTGGTTCACAGTTCAGGAAGAAGGAAGATAAGGAGGGCTAACAGAGAAGATGTGAAGGTAGGAAATCGATTATCTGTTCTCCAGGACGAGTGCACTTCAGTGGTTAGTGAGGTTGAAGGTACCACTGATTCCCCTGCTAATCAAGGTAAGAATATTTTAATAGTAGGCGATTCTTAGGTAAGATATATGGACCGTGCATTTTGTAACAGAGACAGAAAGGTCAGACAGAGAGTGTGCCTTCCTGGAGCTGGTGTTGGTGACATAGTCAGCAGGTTGGATAATATTATGTCAGGTAATGGGAACAGGTCCATTATCTTAGTGCTGGGGGTAATGACATTGGGAAGGGCAGGAGACAGGAGCTGCTGGATAAGTACAGGTCAGCCATAGAAGTAGTTAGGTCTAAGGAAGGGATCCCAGTCATATGTAGTATCTTGCCTAGAAAGGGAGTGGTCAATGAATGAATGTCTAGGGCAATTGGTATAAATTGCTGGCTAGACAGGTACTGCAAGGAACTTGCAATCCCATTCATTGATAACTGGGACCTATTCTTTGGCAAACGTGATATGTATGCAAGGGATGGGGTTCATCTCTCTGGGGATGGAGTGGTTGCATTAGCCAGTTCGATTGAGAGGGTAATTCATGGCTTGTCTAGGAATTTAAACTGATAGATTATAGAGGTATGGGTGTTTGTGGGAAACAATCAGGCTGCAGTATTAGGGTTAAAAACTGCAGATATTACCGGGATACCTCAGGGATGAGTTTAAAAGACAATATTCAAAATAAAGTTGCTAGTAATGGCAAATCAATTGATCAACAAAGAGAGATAGTAGAGGGCAACGAGTGACTAACTCCCTTAAGGTTTACTATACAAATAGTAGGAGTCTAAGAAATAAGATAGATGAGCTAAGATTACTTGCAAGTGTAGGTAATATAGATATTATTGCTATAACAGAGACCTGGTTCAACCTGAAAGATAGAGAAATGCCTTCTGAATGCAACATACAGGGTTATAAACTATTCCACACTGATAGGGTCAACAGGAAGGGTGGTGGAGTGGCGTTGTACGTCAGAGAAAATTTAAATTGTTGTCTTAGACATGATATAAGATTAGAAACATCGAACACAGAATCAGTTTGGCTACAGTTTCTTGAGGGTCGTGACAAATTAATTTTGGGTGTAATTTATAGGCCCTCGAACCTTGATAGGGAGTGCAGTAAGCTGTTATGGGACGAAATTCATAAGGCATCTAGATAAGAAAATGTTGTGATAATGGGAGATTTTAATTTTAGACAAATTGATTGGAACAATATGACAGGAAATCTTGAGTCTAGTGACTTTCTTGATACGATTCAGGATTGCTTTTTAGAACAGGTTGTGACAGAACCAACTAGAAGAAACAATCTGCTTGACTTGGTTCTTGCCAACAAAGGCACACAAATTAATAATCTTGAGGTTAACGATGAGCTTGGGGAAAGTGATCACAAATCACTTAGTTTCAATATATCATGGAATTACCCAGATAACTGCAATCAAATCTTTGTCCCAGATTTTTGCTTGGCCGACTTCATGGGACTGAAAAATTGCCTGGGTGGGCTAAATTGGGATGTCCTGACTATGGGTCAGGTAGGTGATCTTGGTTGCCAATATGACGTTTTTCAGAGCATAGTTCTAGCTGTCCAGACAACTTTTGTTCCGAGTAGGGAAATTAGATCTAACAAAAATGATCCCAAATGGATGAACAATAGATTAAAACATCTCATTGGTCAAAAGAGAGGCATATATAGGCGTATCAAAAGAGGGGATGGGCAGTTAAGAAATCAATATATTCAATTAAAGAGAGAAATAAAAAAAAAGGAATAAGAAAAGCAAAAAGGGATTATGAGGCTAAGGTCGCAAGGGATTCAAAGACTAACCCAAAAGGGTTCTTTTTGGTATATAGATGTAAGATTAGGGACAAGATTGGCCCACTTAAGAGTAACTCTGGTCAGATCACTGACAGTGATAAGAATATGTGTGAAATTCTCAATACCTACTTCCTCTCAGTCTTCACCCAGGAAAATACTAGCAATTTTCCTGAAATAATAGATTATGTAGAACAGGACGATAATAAATTATGCACGATTGAGGTAACTAGTGAGATGGTCCTCAGACAAATAGAGAAACTAAAACCTAACAAATCCCCAGGCCCTGATTAACTGTTTGCAAGGGTATTAAACGAATGTAAAAAGGAACTAAGCACACCTTTGGCTAATCTTTTTAACATATCACTACAAACTGGCATAGTGCCTGATAAGTGGAAAATGGCAAATGTAGTACCTATTTACAAGGCAGGTGACAGGTCCTTGGCTTCGAACTATAAACCAATAAGCCTTACCTCCATAGTGGGAAAATTTATGGAATCAATAATGGCCGAAGCAATTCGTAGCCATCTTGATAGGCACAGATTGATTAATGACTCTCAACTCGGTTTTACAAAGGGGCTTTCCTGTCTTACGAATTTACTAACATTTTTCACTAAGGTGTTTGAGGAGGCAGATCATGGTAATGAATATGATATTGTGTATATGGACTTCAGTAAGGCTTTTGATAGAGTTCCACATCAGAGGCTATTGAGGAAACTTAAGGCACACGGAATAGGAGGAGAAATTTTTTCCTAGGTAGAGGCATGGCTGACAAATAGGCAGCAGAGAGTTTGCATAAATGAGGAGAAATCAGAATGGGGGCACGTCACAAGTGGTGTTCCTCAGGGGTCAGTGTTGGGCCCGTTGTTGTTCACAATTTACATAAACGACATAGATGAGGGAATAAATAGCGACATAAGCAAATTTGCTGATGACACTAAAATAGGCCGTCCAGTTCATTCTAATGAGGACACTAGAGCACTCCAAGATGATTTGAATAGACTGATGCAATGATCGGAGAAGTGGCAGATGCAGTTTAATATAGACAAATGCAAAGTTCTAAATGTTGGACAGGAAAATAACAATGCGACATATAAACTAAATAATGTAGATCTTAATACTACTGATTGCGAAAAGGATTTAGGAGTTCTGGTTAGCAGTAACCTAAAACCAAGACAACAGTGCATTAGTGTTCGCAATAAAGCTAACAGAATTCTTGGCTTCATATCTAGAAGTATAAATAATAGAAGTCCTCAGGTTGTTCTTCAACTCTATATATCCTTGGTTAGGCCTCAATTAGACTATGCTGCTCAGTTCTGGTCACCGTATTACAGAATGGATATAAATGCTCTGGAAAACGTATAGAGGAGGATGACAAAGTTGATCCCATGTATCAGAAATCTTCCCTATGAGGATAGACTGAGGGCCCTGAATCTGCACTCTCTCGAAAGGCATAGAATTAGGGGAGATATGACCGAGGTGTATAAATGGAAACCAGGAATAAATAAAGGGGATGTAAATAGCGTGCTTAAAATTTCCAGCCAAGACAGGACTCGCAGCAATGGTTTCAAGTTGGAAATATACAGATTCAGGAAGGATATGGGAAAGCACTGGTTTGGTAATAGAGTTGTGAATGAGTGGAGCAAACTCCCGAGTACAGTTATTGAAGCTAAAACGTTGTGTAGTTTTAAAAATAGGTTAGATAAATGCATGAGTGGGTGTGAGTTGGATCTGACTAGCATGTGCTGCTGGGTCTGGTGCCGTGCTCCTTCCTTGAGTGGAGGTGACCAGACTGGGTGGGTCATTAGGCTAATCCGGGAGGGGGGACATGGACCTGCTCCGCATGGGTCAGTAGGCCTGTTGCAGTGTTCCTTCTTTCTTATGTTCATATGTTCTTTGCACTTTCTCTAGTTTCCTTAAATGCTTGGCAGGGTGAGGGTTCCAAACTGGCGCTGCATACTCCAATATAGACCTAATGCACGCCGTGTACAGGGTTCTGAATGACTCCTTATTAAGATGTCGGAATGTTGTTCTCAGGTTTACCAATCGCCCGTATGCTGCCGCAGTTATTTGGTTGATGTACGCCTCACCCCAAGATCCTTTTCCTTGAGTGAGGTTTGTAGTCTCTGGCCCCCTAGACTGTACTCCGTCTGTGGTCTTCTTTGCCCTTCCCCAGTCTTCATGACTTTGCACTTGGTGGGGTTAAACTCCAGGAGCCAATTGCTGGACCAGGCCTGCAGCCTGTCCAGATTCCTTTTTAGTTCTGCCTGGTCCTCGTCCGATTGAATTCTTCACATCAACTTCACAGCATCTGTAAACAGGGACACTTGGGAGTCTATTCCTTCGGTCATGTCGTTCACAAATACCAGAAACAGCACCGGTCCTAGGACTAACCCCTGTGGGACCCCGCTGGTCAAGGTGTCCACTCTGACACCTCGCCACGTACCATGAATCGCTGTTGTCTTCCTGACAGGTATTCCCTGATCCATTCTAGTGCCTTCCCTGTTATCCTTGCCTAGTCCTCTAGCTTTTGCACTAATCTCTTGTGTGGAACTGTGTCAAACGCCTTCTTACAGTCCAAGAAAATGCAATCTACCCACCCCTCTCTCTCTCTTGTCTTACTGCTGCCATGCTGTCATAGAACTCCAGTAGGTTTGAGACACAGGATTTCCCGTCCCTGAAACAGTGTTGGTTGTCGTTGATAAGCTCATTCTTTTCTAGGTGCTCCACAACTCTTCTCCTTATAATCTTCTCCATGACTTTGCATACTATACATGTCAGTGACACTGGTCTGTAGTTTAGTACTTCGTGTCTGTCTCCTTTTTTTAAAAAAAATGAGACTACATTTGCTGTCTTCCATACCTCAGGTAGTCGCCCTGTTTCAATAGATGTTTTGACGACTGTTGTTAGTGTTACACATAGAGCCTCTGCTCTCTCTTTCAGGACCCATGGAGAGATGTTATCTGGCCCCATCTCCTTTGAGATATCTAGCTCGGTTAGTAGTCTCTTCACTTCTTCGGTTGTATGTACTGTGTCCAACACTTGATGGTGTACCCCACCTCTCCGTCTTTCCAGAGTCCCTTCCGTCTCCTCTATGAACACTTCTTTCAGTCTCATGATGAGCTCCTCACATCGCAGTCGTTTCTTGTGTCCTCCTCTCCTTCCTTAATCAGCCTCATTACCTAGTCCTTGACTGTTGTTTTCCTCTTGATGTGGCTGTGCAACAACTTTTGGTCAGATTTGGCTTTCACTGCTATGCCATTCTCGTATTGTCTTTGGACCTTCCTTCTTACCTGTGCATATTCATTTCTGGCTCTATGACTGCTCTCCTTATTCTCCTGGGTCCTTTGCCTTCTATACCTCTTCCATTCCCTAGCACACTTGGTTTTGGCTTCCCTGCACCTTTGGGTGAACCAAGGGCTCATCCTGGCTGTTTTGTTATTCTTGTTACTCTTGGGTACAAACCACTCCTCAGCTTCCTTGCATATTGTTGTCACATATTCCATTATCTCGTTTACTGACTTCCCTTCCAATTCTCTGTCCCACTGAACCCCGTGAAAGAAATTCTTCATGCCTGCATAGTCCCCTTTCATGTAATTGGCTTCTCTCTCTACTTGTAACTCTACTTTGTATTCGAAGCTCAAAACGACGTGATCACTGGCTCTGAGGGGTCTTTCATATGTGATGTACTCAATATCTGCATCACTCAAGGTAAATACTAGGTCCAGTCTCGCTGGTTCATCCTCTCATCTCTCTCTGGCAGTGTCCCTCACATGTTGTTAGGTAAGACACATATGCAACAGTTAGGTATCTTTATTTCGAAACGTTTCGCCTACACAGTAGGCTTCTTCAGTCGAGTACAGGAAAGTTGATAGAAGCAGAAGAGACTTGAAGACGATGTAATCAGTCCATCACCCTTAAAGTTTTGAGGTGGTCAGTCCCTCAGTCTGGAGAAGAGCATTGTTCCATAGTTTGAAACAATATGGAGTTGAAGTGACAGGATGGAGCCTTATATAGCGCCAGGAGGTGAGACGTAGGTCACTAGTAGAAGTAAGAACGCAGATGTTGGGAGGTCAGGTCCCTCTCAAATCCAGCCGTTCTCACTAGTAGAGGTTGTCGAAGTTGATTGCAGGTCTGTACCAAGATACCCTTGTGTTGCAGTGTCTGACAGATTGAACATTAAAATGGTATAAAATACCGACAGGTTGTTAGGTAAGACACATATGCAACAGTTGCATATGTGTCTTACCTAACAACCTGTCGGTATTTTATACCATTTTAATGTTCAGTCCCTCACATGTTGGTACATGAGGTTTTCAGTACCACCTCTATCATCTTAGCCCTCCTCATTTCTGGACCCCCATGTGGCTCCAGGTTCTCCAAATCGATTTCTTTGTGGTTGAAGTTGCCCATAATCAGCAGCTTTGCCCTGTTCGCATGAGCCCTTCTGGCCACTTCAGTCAGTGTGTCAACCATCGCTCTATTACTCTCATCATACTCTTGCCTTGCCCTTCTGCTGTTCTGTGGTGGGTTATATGTTCTGACTGAAGCGTTCCTATTATGTAACCTCTTGCTTCTCCTCTGTCTCCTCTCTCCATCTCATCAAAATCTCATCAGTTTTTGATGAGCAGTGTCACTCCTCCACCCCCTCTGTTCCCTCTGTCTTTCCTCAGGATCTGACATCCCATTGGAGAGATGGCATCTGTTATCATCCCTGTGAACTTGGTTTCTGCGAGTGCTGTGATGTCTGATGATGCCCCTTTAATTCTTTCATGCCACTCCTCCCACTTATTTGTTATTCCATCAGCATTGGTGTACCATGCCTTCAAGTTCCTCTCCAACACTGTGTTTTGGAGGTTTGTGAGGGTGGGGGACCTTACAGTGTGCTGCGGGATTCTACAGCATAGTGTGCAGTGGGGGCTGTAAGTGTGGATTGTGGTTTGTGTTGGGATATCGTGTTTGGTTGTGGGGTTCTGGGGGTGGTTCCGTGTGTGCTTGTGCTTGTTGGTCAGCCCTGCTTTGATTTTCCTCTGCTGATTCTGTCCTTGTCTCCCTTCCTAGAACCTTTCGCTCATGTGTCCTCTCCCTCAGCTGCTGTCATTTTGTTTTTGTTCTGTCTTGGTCTAGGAACACCCTCTTGTAAGTTGATGATTCCTTCAGCCATGGTTTCTCTTGCAGGATTCTGTTTCTGTCTTGAAAATCAGCTTGACTGACTGATTTCTCCCCTTCAAGTACCCCCCTATTCTCTAAAAATTTAATATCTCAGACATGTCCTATTCGCCTATTACTTTGATGTTGTTTTCAACCTCCTATCTTTCTTTCTGCTATCTTTCATTGTGTGGCCTCCCCTTGCTCTCCTGAAGCCAATGAATAAACACTGATTTCTCCCTCTCCTCCTCCTGTTGCCTTTCCCTCTGTGTCTCTGGTTCCCATTTGTATATGGCCATTTTCTCCCCTATTTTTTCCTGTAGCTCTTGGTGACATGGTCGTGCCTCTACATGTGAGCTCTCCCCCTCTCTACCACCACTCTGTTTCCCCACCACCAACCCCACTCCCAGATGCACTCCTCCTTCATTCCATGGCCTTGCTTGGTGATCTGGTAGGGCATTAGCGTAAGTTATGTCTCCTTCCTTTCTGCTGGGCTCCTTGTTGAGTAGGGGTGTACCAGCTTCAGATGCTCTGTCTCTTCTGGTCAATACCCTGTAACTCGCTTCAGCCTATTTACTTCATATTCTAGGGCCCTTATCTTGGCTTCTGCAGCTTCGACTTTTGACTCACATTTCTTCTTCTCCTCCTACATTATCTTTTCCAATTTTTCTGAAGGCTCTGCCTCCATCCTTTTCTCCATTTTGGTAGAAAGCTCACCTAGTTTGCTCACTCAGTCTTGTTCCATCCTTTTGCATTGTTCTTTCATCCATTCTTCCTTACCTGAACCATTCGCCTCTAATCCCCTGAGCCTTCGACTTCCCTTCTGAGCCACCATTTTTTGGGGGGTTAGGTGTTGTAGTTGTGTATGGGGAGGGTTGTAAGGGGGAGAGAGATGAGGAGAGGGATGGAGATGGGCAGGGTGAGTGACAGGGGGTGGAGAAAGAGTGGGAAGGGGGCTAGGGGGAAAAGGGGTAGAAGAGAGGAAGGAAAGAAAAGAAAGAGGAATGGGGAAGAGGGAGGGAGAGGAAGAGAAAATGGAGAGGGGAAAGAGAGAGAAGGAAGAGGGAGAGGGGAAAGAGAGAGAGAAAGAGAGAGAGAAGATGCAGATAGAGAGGAAGGGAGGGAGGTGTGTGCGTGTGCGTGGGGGTGGGGGGAGTTGTAAGGGGGAGAGGGAGGGAGAGGGACAGGGAGAGAGGTAGGAAAAGATAGGGGAATGGGGGAAGGAGGGAGAAAAAGGGAGAGTGTGTGTGTGTTTGTGTGTGTGAAAGATACAACGAGTGACACGGACATCCAATACTGGAAGAGTCTTCACCTCTCGCACTTTTAACTGCTGCTAATTACTTTTTACTGCCCATATCCATTATCGTTTATCACCGTTATTATTACACACGCGCGCAGGAATGCTGTTCCGAATTTGCAAAGACAAAAATACATCCTCGGAGGCGTAATAAAGGTCATGGAAGACTTACTGACGCCTGCACGACGGCTTTGCGACAGTTTCTATGGGAAAAATACTTTTCTTTAGTTACCCTTTAACAGTATGCTTAGAAAACGAGAGGTTTCACCTGGGGTCCCACACTCAGCAATTTTAATCAATTAGTTGCGTCTGTTATTAGTAGTAATTAGTGTGTATTTAAGTAATTAAGAGTTCTAAGCCTGTAATGATAATTAGGGATATTGGATTGCAACTGACTGAAAGGTGATGGAGATGAATTGAGGTGAAGAGGAGGGGGAAGTGTTGCTGACAGTGGCATTCACTGCAGTCACAGCTGTGTGTGTTTGTGTTTGTATGTGTGTGTTTGTGTTTGTGTTTGTGTTTGTATGTGTGTTTGTAAAGTAAAAGGACACAAGTGCAACTAATGTGACATTTATTGTGGCAACGTTTCGCTCTCCAGGAGCTCTCCTGGAGAGCGAAACGTTGCCACAATAAATGTCACATTAGTTGCACTTGTGTCCTTTTACTTTACATATTGTCGGTAATTCTACCAACTTTATTATCATGTGTGTTTGTGTTTGTGTGTGTGTGTGTGTGAAAGAGGGAGAGAGAGAGAGAGAGAGAGAAGGAGAATTTTATGTATGTACTCCTCTCCTTTTCTCCAATAAATTTTCCACAATATTTGATTAATTAGCTGATTTTAAAACCAGTTGATTACACTAGAGTAATTAAGGCAGCATCTGACCTCTCCACCATCAGTCAAGAATACTTTAATACCCTTATATATTAATTAAGGTATTCCCCAGGTGTATAAGTGTACCTCGAAGTGTATAGGCATCAGGAGAGTGCATAGAGCTTCGTACAGTCTTTAGAATTACAAAATTAAATAATCCTTGGAGAAAAATCATAGATTACGGTGCAATTACATAAATTTTGATATAAACATGCATTCTTTTTATTAAATGATTGCATTAATTATCTTAAAATTATTATTATTATTATTATTATTATTATTATTATTATTATTATTATTATTATTATTATTATTATTATTATTATTATTATTATTCCTTCTTACGAGTCGTGAATTTTCAAAAGAATTATTTTTTTTTTTACTTCATTCTCTCTAGTTCTCTTTTCTTCCCTAAATTCTTTTCTTCTGAACAGTATTTTCTTCTTTCGTCTCTACCTTTCTCTCCTTTTTCTTCCTCTATCTTCTTCTCTATATTTTCCTATCTTCCTCTTTCTTTTCCCCTATCTTTAATCTTCCTTTCTTCCCTGACCTTCTTTTCTTCATTTTCTCGTTTGCTTCGTCTAACTGTTCCCTCTTTCCTCCATCTATGCATCCTTCTATCTACTCCTTCCCTATTTCCCCTCCTTCTCTCCTTCGAGGAAGGATGGTTCAGTCAGGTGGCGCTGTGAATGAGGGGCGGCATCCTATGGGAGGGAGGGGAACGGTGGGAGGGAAGGCAGTAAAGAGGGAACAGAGGGAGGGAGGATGGATACAGA
>NC_091336.1:6632197-6634697 GCF_038502225.1 Cherax quadricarinatus
CTCTTCAAGGTTAAGGGACTGATCACACTCTATCTACTCTTCAAGGTTAAGGGACTGATCACAATCTATCTACTCTTCAAGGTTAAGGGACTGATCACAATCTATCTACTCTTCAAGGTTAAGGGACTGATCACAATCTATCTACTCTTCAAGGTTAAGGGACTGATCACAATCTATCTACTCTTCAAGGTTAAGGGACTGATAACAATCTATCTACTCTTCAAGGTTAAGGAACTGATCACAATCTATCTACTCTTCAAGGTTAAGGGACTGATCACAATCTATCTACTCTTCAAGGTTAAGGGACTGATCACAATCTATCTACTCTTCAAGGTTAAGGGACTGATCACAATCTATCTACTCGTCAAGGTTAAGGGACTGATCACAATCTATCTACTCTTCAAGGTTAAGGGACTGATCACAATCTATCTACTCTTCAAGGTTAAGGGACTGATCACAATCTATCTACTCGTCAAGGTTAAGGGACTGATCACACTCTATCTACTCGTCAAGGTTAAGGGACTGATCACACTCTATCTACTCGTCAAGGTTAAGGGACTGATCACACTCTATCTACTCGTCAAGGTTAAGGGACTGATCACCTCAAAATTATCTCTGCATTCATTCCACTGCGTCACGTATGAAAGTTAGGTATTCGACTAACGAAGGTTGACAGGTTGCGCAACTGGTTTCTGGGTCAGCGTTTCGCTCTGTTAAATCAAGTCAGTGATTCAGCAAATGTGTCACAGAGGGCGAAACGTGTCAAGGTCAAATCTTGTTTCCTGACTGAACCTTTAACCTTCACCAAACTCAAAATAAACTATCTGACGTTTTAAATAGTTTTCTCATTCATTGACCAACGTTGTGTATGTTAGATGTATGTTACAATGCATGGTAATTGTATGTTGAATTTATGATCAGTTTGAGGTAAGTGTATGTTAAATGTTAAAGCGTCATTGTACTGTTTGTGTGTATACACACATGAACGTGTATGTAAAGTTGTGTGTGTATATGTATGCGCATATATATGCGTATGTTTGTACATCCACGTGTAAGTGTTTGTGTATATGTGTATATGTATATGTCTGTGTGTATATATGTGCGCAGGAGAGTGTATATATATATATATATATATATATATATATATATATATATATATATATATATATATATATATATATATATATATATATATATATATATATATATATATATCTCGACTACAACTTTTTATATAAATTTACCTCATCAATAATACTTATAAGAAAAGTCATCACCAAAAAGGAAAGGAAATCTTTTTTTGTTATTATCCAGTTTTTTTCCGGACACGGACCTGAACCACCGTATTAAAGTTCCAGTCGGCCAGAACTCGGGAACAATATACTTTATGTGAGTAACAAGTGAAGGCTGGAGGAGCTGGGAAGGTCCCAGGACGCAGGAACTGAAAAATAAGAGGAGCGAACTAATCCGGAGCTTCATCTTCTAATAAAAGCTTTTTATAGCTTTTAACAGCTTATCGCAGATAGTATCTGATAGTATCAGATACACTGACAACGTCAGCCACGCCGCTCCCTCCATCTGCTCTTTCATGCATTTCTCAAAATTCGTTGTTGGTAACACACAAAAACTGCTACGCTGGGACGACCCTTACCAAATCCGTATATATATATATATATATATATATATATATATATATATATATATATATATATATATATATATATATATATATATATATACATATATATATGTATTTATATATATATATATATATATATATATATATATATATATATATATATATATATATATATATATATATATATATATATATATATAGATATAGATAGATAGATAGATAGATAGATAGATAGATAGATAGATAGATGGACAGATAGATAGATACATACATACATACATAATACTATAATACTATTTGTCGACCAGATGTATGCTGGTGGAGATATATGGCCACTGTTGGCATTTCTGATAAAAATGGTTGTCGAAACGTCTCCTTCATCATACCTGTATATATTATTTTTATAGAGCTTTCCTTCGTGACCTTACATTCGTTCCCATTTTCTTCATAAAGAGGAACTGTATATGCTCTCTATCTGTCCTTAGGTACCTTCCCTTCTTTCATACACACATACATTAAACTCACCACAGCAAGTATAGCAAACTGAAGTGTTAAACTTCATAGGGAATCAAACCCTGGTGACTATGTTGACCAGGCTACATCTCTACCCATCACACACAGCCACACAGGAAATGCAGCCACCAACTTTCGCGATTCACCCAATAGGGAATGCCTTCAGACAGGCGCCAAAATTCACGCTTCACACATTTCCTAAAGCCAATTGGGGAGCTGGGAAAGGTTTGCTCTTGCCTCCTCTCTCACACACACACACACACACACACACACACACACACACACACACACACACACACACACACACACACACACACACACACACACACAAACACACACTCAGCTGAG
>NC_091336.1:6649697-6659697 GCF_038502225.1 Cherax quadricarinatus
GTGAGGATATAGTTTTGGAATGGTCAATGTTTTTATTTAATGAATGTATGGAAGAGGGTAAGGTACCTAGGAATAGGCAGAGAGCACGCATAGTTCCTTTGCATAAAGGCAAAGGGAACAACAGAGAGTGTAAAAGTTATAGGGGAATAAATCTGTTGAGTATACCTGGTAAAGTGTATGGTAGAGTTGCTACTGAAAGAATTAAGAGTAAGAGGGATAGCAGATGAACAAGGAGGCTTTTGGAAGGGTAGTGGGTGTGTAGACCAAGTGTTTGCAGTGAAACATATAAGTGAACAGTATCTAGATAAGGGTTAAGAGGTATTTGTGACATTTATGGATTTGGAAAAGGCATATGACAGGTTGGATAAGGGGGCAATGTGGCAGATGGTGCAAATGTATGGAATAGGAGGTAGTTTATTGAAAGCGGTTAAAAGTTTTTACGAGGATAGTGAGGCTCAGGTTTGAGTATGTAGGCGAGAGGGAGATTATTTCCCAGTAAAAGTAGGCCTTAGACAGGGATGTGTGATGTCACCATGGTTGTTCAATATATTTATAGATGGAGTGCTAAGAGAAGTGAATGCTCGGGTGTTGGCAAGAGGTGTGGGGTTAATTAAAAGATAAAGAATCTAACACAAAATGGGAGTTGTCACAGTTGCTCTTTGCTGATGACACTGTGCTTTTGGGAGATTCTGAACAGAAGTTGCAGAGGTTGGTTGATGAGTTTGGCAGGGTAGGTAAAAGAAGGAAATTGAAAGTGAATATATGAAAGAGCAAGATCATGAAATAAAAAGAAATTAAGTAACGGAAGATTGGTTATCAGATTCGAGGGAGAGAGTATGGAGGAGGTGACTGTGTTCAGATATTTGGGAGTGGACTTGTCAGCAGATGGGTTTATGAAGGATGAGGTGAATCATAGAATTAACGAGGGGAAAAAGGTGAGTGGCTCACTTAGGAGTCTGTGGAGACAAAGAACTTTATCCATGAAAGCAAAGAGGGGAATATATGAGAGTATAGTTATACCAACGCTCTTGTATAGGTGTGAGGCATGGGTGGTGAATGTTGCAACAAGGAGAAGGCTGGAGGCAGTGGAGATGTCATGTCTGAGGGCAATGTGTGGTGTGAATATAATACAGAGAATCAGTAGTCTGGAGATTAGGAGGAGGTGCGGGATTACGAAAATTATTATCCAGAGGGCTGAGGAGGGGTTATTGAGGTGGTTTTGATATGTAGAGAGAATGGAACGAAATAGAATGACTTCGAGGGTGTATAAATCTGTAGTGGAGGGAAGGTGGGGTAGGGTTCAGCCTAGGAAAGGTTAGAGGGAGGGGGTAAAGGAGGTTTTGTGTGCGAGGGGCCTGGACTTCCAGCAAGCGTGCGTGAGTGTCTTACATAGGAGCGAATGAAGACAAATGATTTTTAAGACTTAACATGCTGTTGGAGTGTAAGCGAAGGTAACATTTATAAAGGGATTCAGCTAAACCGGCAGGCCGGACTTGAGTCCTGGAGATGGGAAATACAGTGTCTACACTCTGAAGGAAGGGTGTTAATGTTTCAGTTTTATAACTGTAGTGTAAGCATGCCTCTGGCAAGACAGTGATGGAGTGAGTGAGGATGAAAGTTTTTTCTTCTTCCGGCCACCCTGCCTTGGTGGGAAATGGCCAGTGTGTTAATAATATATATATATATATATATATATATATATATATATATATACATATATATATATATATATACATATATATATATATATATACATATATATATATATATACATATATATATATATACATATATATATATATATATATATATATATACATATATATATATATATTCATATATATATATATATACATATATATATATGCAATAAGATCACAGTAAACAGGTGATTTCAGAATATGCAAAACAACCACTCTGAAAGAATAGAGAAATTCCAAGCGCTTTCGTGACTACTCACATTATCAAGGAACTATGAAAGTAAAGCATCCAAGGAAGGTATATAAGGGGTCTGGCCAACACCTCACTATCAGATCCCACAACGGTTAAACACCTGACGCGCGCCGGCCCAACTGGACAGGTCCTTTGCACAACCACCAACAAACTATTCTACCCAAGAAAATTTTTAAAATTATTATTTGTCCAGTGTATTATTAAATTCTTCCCAAATTCTATTAATTATAAATGGATCTAATTTATATAAACCAAAGGAAATATTCATATTATTGTCAAAACTGCTTTTTATGAAACAAGATTCAATTATATTCCTGTCGACCATGGACTTGCTTGATACTACTTTCTCAACTTTTTGAAAATCAATTGGACGGTTAAAATCTCTTACATGAATAAATAGAGCATTGGAATCTTGTCCAGTTCTAATGCTATATTTATGTTGTTTTAATCTTAGTTCGAGATTTTTACCAGTTTGACCGTAATAAACTTTATCGCAAATTTTACAAGGAATCTTATAGACACATCCGTCAGCATTTTGGGGGGAATTCTTTATCAAAAGTTTTTTTGCTGTATCAAGATTTTTGAATACAACTTTAATATTAAAAGTCTTAAGAAGAGAAGGCATATCAACCAAGTTTTCATGGTAAGGGAGAACCAACATATTTTTAGTTGAATAAGGCTGGTTGTCCCTTTTTGGAATGTAAAAAGTATTTCAGGCAACTTTAAAAGATTTATCAATTACTCGACTCAAGAAATCGTAATGACACGATTGCAAACAAACCATACCCCCGAGTATGGTTTGTTTGCAATCGTGTCATTACGATTTCTTGAGTCATGTTGATGGCAGTGAAGGGACTTGAGCTAGAGTTCGTCACGGCCACGCTAGCTGGAGATTCGTCTGTAAAAACTTGCATTTGTGGTCACAGAGGTGCCTGTGCTAACTTTCCTATGGTGTAGAAATATACCTAGTTGGATGAATCTTATTGTGGCTAGCTGGTCTAGTGGCTAACGCGACGGGCTGGAGTTTTGAGACTCTATGACCGCGGGTTCAATCCCGGCCGGGGGTATGATTTATCAATTACATTTCTTGGGTATTTTAAATCATTACCTATTTCATAAATTTTGGATGTTTCCTCATCTATGAACTCTGGACTACAAATTCGTAAAGCTCTCAAAAACATTGATGAGAAAACAGACAGTTCGACTCTATCTTGATGCGAGGAATAATAGTGAACATAGGAACAGTTATTTGTAGGTTTTCTGTAAATTTTAAATTTGAATTCATTATTACCCTTGATAATTAAAACATCTAGAAAAGGCAATGAGTTATTTTCTTCAAACTCAACAGTAAAGTTTATAGAATGGGCTAAGATATTTAATCTTCCAAGGAAATGGTGTATATCTACATTTTTGGGCATAAGACACAAAATATCATCAGCATATCTGAAACATTTAGCTCTATTAGGGAGGATTGTGTTAAGCAATCTTGTTTGTTTCTCGATGTTTTAATTATTAAGGGTAATAATGAATTCAAATTTAAAATTTACAGGAAACCTACAAATAACTGTTCCTATGTCCACTATTATTCTTCACATCAAGATAGAGTCAAACTGTCTGTTTTCTCATCAATGTTTTTGAGAGCTTTACGAATTTGTAGTCCTGAGTTCATAGATGAGGAAATATCCAAAATTTATGAAATAGGTAATGATTTAAAATACCCAAGAAACGTAATTGATAAATCTTTTAAAGCTGCTAGAAATACTTTTTACAATCCAAAAAGGGACAACCAGCCTTATTCAACTAAAAATATGTTGGTTCTCCCTTACCATGAAAACTTGGTTGATATGCCTTCTCTTCTTAAGACTTTTAATATTAAAGTAGTATTCAAAAATCTTGATACAGTAAAAAAACTTTTGATAAAGAATTCCCCCCAAAATGCTGATGGATGTGTCTATAAGATTCCTTGTAAAATTTGCGATAAAGTTTATTACGGTCAAACTGGTAAAAATCTCGAACTAAGATTAAAACAACATAAATATAGCATTAGAACTGGACAAGATTCCAATGCTCTATTTATTCATGTAAGAGATTTTAACCATCCAATTGATTTTCAAAAAGTTGAGAAAGTAGTATCAAGCAAGTCCATGGTCGACAGGAATATAATTGAATCTTGTTTCATAAAAAGCAGTTTTGACAATAATATGAATATTTCCTTTGGTTTATATAAATTAGATCCATTTATAATTAATAGAATTTGGGAAGAATTTAATAATACACTGGACAAATAATAATTTTAAAAAATTTCTTGGGTAGAATAGTTTGTTGGTGGTTGTGCAAAGGACCTGTCCAGTTGGGCCGGCGCGCGTCAGGTGTTTAACCGTTGTGGGATCTGATAGTGAGGTGTTGGCCAGACCCCTTATATACCTTCCTTGGATGCTTTACTTTCATAGTTCCTTGATAATGTGAGTAGTCACGAAAGCGCTTGGAATTTCTCTATTCTTTCAGAGTGGTTGTTTTGCATATATATATATATATATATATATATATATATATATATATATATATATATATATATATATATATATATATATATATATATATATATATATATATGTACATATATAAGTATATATATATATATGTATATATACATATATATATATATATATATATATATATATATATATATATATATATATATATATATATATATATATATATATATATATATATATATATAGATATATATAGATATAGATAGATAGATAGATAGAGATAGATAGATAGATATACTTAGCATGTTTTATCTCTCAGCATAAACAGATCTCATAGAAAGACACACCTGTGTACTGCAGAGATATCTGCATGTCCTTGGATAAAGAGCCCATCACCGGCCTTAAGGTACCCATCCCCTCTCTCCTGTTTCTGAAGGTGTTTTTCCGCTGACAACCAGGAGTCAGCCCCAGTCTAGCTGCCCCAGTTGTTGATTAACGAGGGTACACTCCCAGTTTTTCCTCACATGACAGATGACTGGAGAGTGCAAGTGAAGACTTCCTCTAACTCCAAATGACTGTAACGATTACCCTGGTAACTGGCGGTTAAGAAACGCGACAGTTCTAAGTGGTGACTAGACCCACACATGCCTCCAAGCTTACCATAACTGTCTAGACTGAACCAAAACAATGACGACAAAAGACACATGGACAACACATAGCTATCTTCATTGACGAAACATTTCGCCTACCCAGCAGGCTTCGTCAGTAGAATAAACGTACTGGAGTATTGTACTTGTGTCTTAACAACTTGTCGATATTGTACAATGTTTTATAGCATAATTCTAACACCTTATTAAATAAAAAGAATTTAAACATGCTAAGGTTTCCACAAATAATTACTTATAATACCAAAAGATTTACCAGATAGTTCAGATACCACTGCAGAAACGTTTCAACTCGGGTAACGTTTCGACTTGGGTATAGCTTGATTAAGTGCTGCACAGGGCGAAACGATTTCTAAGTTCGAGCTCATTCTGTATTTTTTTTTTTTTTTGCTTTCCAAGTCACCACAAAACTAACTTAAGTTGTCTTTCACGCAGCGCCTCGCACTAGTGCTTGTTGGGAGACGATACCTGGTATCGTGTAGTAGGCGGGAAGAGAAGGTATTTCACCTGCCCTCCCTGTTCACCTAGCTGTAAATAGGTACCTGTGTGTTAGCCTGTTGTTTTGGGTTGCATCCTGGGCAGGGTTACACGTATGGGCAAGTCTTCTAACACCTACTATCTCTTGTCACCTAGAAGTGAGTAGGTACCTGTTTGTTAGCCCGTAGTTGTGACTTGCATCCTGGGCTGGGTGACAAGTCTTAACAAGTTTCCTAACACCTACTTCTTACCACTTAGCAGTAAATAGGTACCTGGGTGTTAGTCGCCTGTTGTGGGTTGTATTCCTGGGCACACTAAGACGAATGGATAAATCACCTTTCACCTGCTCCTATGTATCTAATCAGTAAATAGGAACAGTGTTGTAGTATACTGTTGTGGATGGAATTTATTCGAAAGAACCCAGATGGAAATAAGTCACATTCCATGGGCTTCTTACGTTATCCTGGCTTATTAACACCTTCCCTGGTTCATAATCCAGACGCCGGTGGGTCTTCTTGGATGGCTTCTCCAGTCCTTCCTGTAGATTCCTAGTTAGTTTCTAGTTAGTGGGTAGACCCGAGGGTAAGGATTGTTGCGAGTTAGTTGGGTGGGTGAGGCTTGGTTGATGGGTTGCGTTGCGTGAGTGGGTGATTGATGGAGAGACTGGGTTGATGGAGTAAGGTGGCTTACTGTGTTTGGTTAGCCGGGTTGGTGGATGATTGGGTTTGTAGTTACTGGGTTGACCACAGGGTGAGACGGATTAGGTGGATTGGTAGATAGTGTGGTTTCGGGAGGGTGGATCGCTAGGAAGATTTCATGGGTGGGTTAGGGTGGGTGGGTGTTTGCGTTGGTGCATTCAAGATCGTGCATAGTACAACACTGACAGTGATATATGCAAATTAGCGGGTTTTCTTGGCAGATTATACGAGGTGTATGTGTGTGTGTATGTGTGTGTGTGTGTGTGTGTGTGTGTATGTGTGTGTGTGTGTGTGTGTGTGTATGTGTGTGTATGAGTGTGTGTGTGTGTGAGTATGTGTGTGTGTATGTGTGTACTCACATAATTGTACTCACCTAATTGTGGTTGCAGGGGTCGAAACTCAGCTCCTGGCCCCGCCTCTTCACTGATCGTTACTAGGTCCTCTCTCTCTCTCTGCTTCCTGAGCTGTATCATACCTCTTCTTAAAACTGTGTATGGTTCCTCCCTCCACTACTTCACTTGCTAGGCTATTCCACTTCCTGACAACTCTGTGACTGAAGAAATACTTCCTAACGTCCCTGTGACTCGTCTGAGTCTTCAGCTTCCAGTTGTGACCCCTTGTCCCTGTGTCCCCTCTCTGGAACATCCTATCTCTGTCCACCTTGTCTATTCCCCGCAGTATCTTGTATGTCGTTATCATGTCTCCCCTGACCCTTCTGTCCTCCAGTGTCGTCAGTCCGATCTCCCTCAACCTTTCCTCGTACGACATTTCCCTGAGCTCTGGGACTAGCCTTGTTGCAAACCTTTGTACTTTCTCTAACTTCTTGACGTGCTTGACGAGGTGTGGGTTCCAGACTGGTGCTGCATACTCCAGTATGGGCCTAACATACACAGTGTACAGTGTCTTGAACGATTCCTTATTAAGGTATCGGAACGCTATTCTCAGGTTTGCCAGGCGCCCGTATGCTGCAGCAGTTATTTGGTTGATGTGTTCCTCCGGTGATGTGCTCGGTGTTATGGTCACCCCAAGGTCTTTCTCCCTGAGTGAGGTCTGTAGTCTTTGTCCACCTAGCCTATACTCTGTCTGCGGTCTTCTTTGCCCCTCCCCAATCTTCATGACTTTGCATATGGCTGGATTGAATTCGAGAAGCCAGTTACTGGACCACATGTCCAGCCTGTCCAGGTCTCTTTGCAGTCCTGCCTCATCCTCATCCGATTTAATTCTTCTCATCAACTTCACATCATCTGCGAACAGGGACACTTCAGAGTCTATTCCTTCCATCATGTCGTTCACATATATCAAAAATACCACTGGTCCTAGAACTGACCCCTGTGGGACCCCACTCGTCACAGGCGCCTACTGTGATACCTCTTCACGTACTATGACTCTTTGCTGCCTCCCTGTCAGGTATTCCCTGATCCATTGCAGTGCCCTCCCTTTTACATGCGCCTGATCCTCCAGCTTCTGCACCAATCTCTTGTGGGGAACTGTGTCAAAGGCCTTCCTGCATCTAGGAAAACGCAATCTACCCACCCCTCTCTCTCGTGTCTTACTTCTGTTACCTTGTCATAAAACTCCAGAAGGTTTGTGGTACAAGATTTGCCTTCCATGAACCCATGCTGGTTTTCATTTATAATCTTGTTCCTTTCCAGGTGTTCGACCACTCTCCTCCTGATAATCTTCTCCATGACTTTGCACACAATACATGTCAGAGACACAGGTCTGTAGTTTAGCGCCTCGTTTCTGTTTCCTTTCTTGAATAAGGGGACCACATTAGTTGTCTTCCATTTCTCAGGTAGTTGCCCAGTTTCAAGGGATGTGTTGAAGATTGTGGTTAGAGGCACGCACAGCATCTCTGCTCCTTCTCTAAGGACCCATGGGGAGATGTTGTCCGGTCCCATCGCCTTTGAGGTGTCAAGGTCACTTAGGAGCTTCTTCACCTCCTCCTCAGTTGCTCGTATGTCATCCAACACTTGTTGGTATATTCCCTCTTGATGTTCCCTTCTGTGCTGTCTTCCCACAGCCCTTCCTGTCTCTACTGTAAAACTTCCTTAAATCTCCTGTTCAGCTCCTCACATACCTCCTGATCATTTCTTGTGAGTTCTCCACCTTCTCTCCTTAATCTGATCACCTGGTCTTTAACTGTTGTCTTCCTCCTGATGTGGCTATACAACAGTTTCGGGTCAGTCTTGATTCTCGATGCTGTCATTTTCATACTGTCGCTGGGCCTCCCTCCTTACCTGTGCATTCTCATTCCTGGCTCTGCGACTGATCTCCCTATTTTCGTGTGTTCTCTGCCTTGTGTACTTTTTCCATTCTCTATTGCACTTTGTTTTTGCCTCCTTACACCGTCGGGTAAACCAGGGGCTCGTTCTGGTCTTCCCGTTGTTACTGTTGCCCTTGGGAATAAATCTTTCCACTGCCTCCTTGCATTTTGTTGTTACATATTCCATCATCTCATTTACTGGCTTTCCTGCCAGTTCTCTGTCCCACGGGACCTCCCGCAGGTAGTTCTTCAACCCTATGTAGTCCATTCTTTTATAGTCAGGCTTTTCCCATTCATATCCTGTTATTCTCTCCACTTGCAGCTCTACTATGTATTCAAAGCACAGAACCACGTGGTCGCTAGCTCCTAGTGGACCCTCATACTTGATGTCCTCAATATCTGAGCTGCCCAGGGTGAACACAAGGTCCAATCTTGCTGGTTCATCATCCCCTCTCACTCTGGTAGTGTCCTTAACATGTTGGTGCATGAGGTTTTCCAGCATCACGTCCAACATCCTGGCTCTCCATGTTTCGGGACCCCCATGTGGCTCCAGGTTTTCCCAGTCAATCTCCCTGTGCTTGAAATCCCCCATAACCAGCAACTTTGCTCTGCTGGAGTGAGCTCTTCTTGCCACCTCAGCAAGTGTGTCCACCATTGCTCTGTTGCTCTCTTCATATTCCTCTCTTGGCCTCCTGCAGTTCTGTGGTGGATTATACATCAATGCAATGACCACTTTGTGTTCTCTAGACTGAAGTGTACATACTATGTAGTCTCTTTCTCCCTTCTCAACTATGCCTTCCATTTTCTCGAATTTCCATCTGTTTTTTTACGAGCAGAGCAACCCCACCTCCCCTCCTGCCCCTTCTATCTTTCCTCATGATCTGGTATCCTGGTGGGAAGATTGCATCTGTTATTGTCTCCGTGAGTTTTGTTTCTGTAACGGCTATGATGTCTGGGGACTTCTCATTGATTTTTTCTTGTCATTCCTCATGTTTATTTGTTAATCCATCTGCATTTGTGTACCAAACCTTCAACTTCTGTTCTAATACTGTAACTGTGGTGCGGGGGGTGGGAACAGAGGGATCGGTGTGTGTGATGGTTGATTTGGATTGTTCAGTTGCCTTGGGGATGTCGTGGCTGGAGTCCTTCTGCAGGTGTTTCTGGGGGGTGTGCTTGTCCTTCCATTTGATCCTGGGTTATTCTGCTCTCATTTTTCATTTCCTCCCATTTCTCCTTTCGTTTTTGAACTCTCTCTTTCATCGTCTTCCTTTCGTCCTGTGTTCTGTCTCGATCGAGGTACACACTCCGGAACTCCTGCTTGCCTCTCAGCCGTGCTTTCTCCTGCAGGATCATGGTTCGGGTTGATTCTGCCTTGAAAATTACTTTGAGAGGCCGATTCCTTTTCTTTGTGAACCACCCAATTCTCCGAAAATTTGCCACCTGGGT
>NC_091336.1:6664697-6694697 GCF_038502225.1 Cherax quadricarinatus
GACAGAGAGAGAGACAGAGAGAGAGACAGAGAGAGAGACCTAAGGCAAAGGAAAGAAATATGGACGTTACACAGAATGAGAAAGAGATGAGAGAAAGCTGAGAGTGAAGATTTTCACTCTCTCAGGCTAGGTAACTCAAATAAAAAAACGGAAGTACGTTTCTTTCCCTTGGCATTCCTACGCAGATAAAATTCTCAGATGAAGCTGGTGAGCTCAGCTCTCTCAGCAGGAAGTCACAATCTGTAAGGAGAAAAGGGATGTC
This sequence comes from Cherax quadricarinatus, assembly GCF_038502225.1. Lineage (NCBI taxonomy): Eukaryota > Metazoa > Arthropoda > Malacostraca > Decapoda > Parastacidae > Cherax > Cherax quadricarinatus. The sequence continues at coordinate 6,664,960 of NC_091336.1, forward strand.
TCAGCTTCCTTCTCCACCTGGTCTGGCTCAGGTAAGGTAGGAAGCGACTCTACAGACCACAAACCTGGCTCGCCCAGGTAACCTAAAAGGCTACCTACCTACCTAGTCTTCAGGTATCCTGGAGGAGGTCCAAGACCTGTTCCTTCTCTCACATCTTATAAGAAGAGTCGTAATTATTCAAGATAATATCCTCGAGGAAACTAAGTTTCTCGGACTCCCTTCCCTCAAGAAACACACACAACATTGCTAACAATTACACTCACTGCCTTTAGCGTATAAACACGACCACAACCACAATATATATATATATATATATATATATATATATATATATATATATATATATATATATATATATATATATATATATATATATATACATGTGCATTAGCACTCAGTATTCCCGAAGCCACTCTCTCTCCCCGTATATAAAAAACTCTCTTAAGTTGTAATCACTCACGATCCTCGGGCAAGCTGTGTTGCCACTCGCTCGTACACCAACAGTTTCTCCTCATAACTGCTGCTTTTTGCCTTTTCTCATTACTCATTACACACACTCGCAGGGAGAGAGACAAGGTAGACTCACTGAGCAGTGTCAAGAATGTGATTGCTGCTAAGTAATTAAAACTAGACGAATACGGCTAAGTGAATTCAACTAAGCGAATACAACTAGAGGAATGCAATGACACCATCAGCACTTGTTTATTCTTGAAAGACATTACAAGTACAAACAAGGGTTCAACTTTCCCCTCTAAAAAATAGATCTATCAATCAATGCTCTAAAAAATGAAAGATTACGCTAAAGTCCTTATTTCTGCACCTCGGTACCTCACTGCACCCAGCGTAAAGCAACAGTGAAGATTCGAATCTCCAGACACATGTTACAGGTGACAGTCATGGTGATTCGAGCCCCGCTGGTGCAGGTTGAAGTCTCGGAGAAGCGTCATTAACTGTGTCATTTTAAATCTTGTGTCGGGACCTGCATATTTCACCCTTCACAAGCAGGTTTAAAAGTTAGTGGGTATTTACATAGATTAGCATGTGTAAAGCGCGCTGCGAGTGCGTTTGTCCTGCACTTGTGGTATAATCCGTTAAAAAGTTGTTAGTGAGGGAATTAACTTAAGCTAATGAGGATAGCCAAGGAATAGACCAGTTTCCTCACCCCGTCTACCAGTACTCCCTACCAGTACTCTCTCCCGGTACCCCTTCTCACAGTACTCTGTCCCAGTACCCCTTCTCAAAGTACTCTGTTGCAGTACCCCTTCTCCCAGTACTCACTCCCAGTACCCCAGTACCCATTCTCAGTACCCCTTCGGTATGCTCATTTACTGTAACAACAGCTTCTGCTACTCGCTGCTGCTGCTACTGCTACTGCTGCTGCTGCTGCTGCTGCTGCTGCTGCTGCTGCTGCTGCTGCTGCTGCTGCTGCTGCTGCTGTTGCTGCTGCTGCTGCTGCTGCTGCTGCTGCTGCTGCTGCTGCTGCTGCTGCTGCTGCTGCTGCTGCTGCTGCTGCTGCTGCTGCTGCTGCTGTTGCTGCTGCTGCTGCTGCTGCTGCTGCTGCTGCTGCTGCTGCTGCTGCTGCTGCTGCTGCTGCTGCTGCTGCTGCTGCTGCTGCTGCTGCTGCTGCTGCTGCTGCTGCTGCTGCTGCTGCTGCTGCTGCTGCTGCTGCTGCTGCTGCTGCTGCTGCTGCTACTGCTGCTGCTGCTACTGCTACTACTGCTGCTACTGCTACTGCTCGCGGTCGACTTTTCGATCCCTTTTGGATCGATTATCAAGACTTGGTAATATTCTTCATTGAGCGAAAGGCGTCAGTTTGAAGCTTTTATTGCAACATGTGAGAGAGGGAACCTCCTAGCATAGGCCAATAGGCTTATGGCAGACCTTCAGTCTTATGTTATTAGTGGGATGATTCACTGGTTAACTGGGCTTCAGGCCAACCACACGGAGGTCATTAAGGCTGCACGTCACCCGTACACCATCACTCAAGAATACTTTAATACCTTAAGTAGTGATTAAGGTATACAATGTCTAGTATATATACAGTGAGAGATATACACACCTCTGGTTGTATATATCCTGCTTAAGGTTATACAAGTTAAGGTGGTTTAGGGCTTAAACTACTGCAAACTTTGAACGTTTTAATGAGCAACAAACATATGTAGTGAACCGCTCCTGTGATTTTTTTTACCCCCAAGAGTTAGTCTACTTGACTGTTAAATTTTATGAAATAAGTTACTTGGGTTTCAAGCCTATACATTGCATTATGGCTGAGGTGTGAATATTGTTTTGGTACCTAAAACAGGGATTAAACCAAATCAATATTGTATATATACTGAAAATATGTTTAAACACCTGCTGAAGCCTACAAGCATATGCAAGTACCTAAATAAATCTTACAAAACACCTGTTAAAAAACCTACAAACACCTGAAGATAAACTTCTGCAAACACCTGTAAACGCCTACAAAAAACATCTGGACAGCGAAACAGAAACAACAACAGCAGCATGCACACACACACATCTCTTATGAATTATTTACACGCAAAGCAAAAAACAAAAACAGGAACAAAAATCCTCACGAAGCATGCAGTGGGAATATTAATGTTGTGGTCTGTGTTTTAAGTGAAGACCTCCTGGAAGTGGGGAGGGTAGCGAGGAGGAGCTGTGGGGAGGGTAGCGAGGAGCAGCTGTGGGGAGAGTAGCGAGGAGGAGCTGTGGGGAGGGTAGCGAGGAGCAGCTGTGGGGAGGGTAGCAAGGAGGAGCTGTGGGGAGGGTAGCGAGGTGCTGTGGGGAGGGTAGCAAGGAGGAGCTGTGGGGAGGGTAGCAAGGAGGAACTGTGGGAAGGGTAGCGAGGTGCTGTGAGGAGGGTAGCGAGGAGCAGCTGTAGGGAGGGTAGCAAGGAGGAGCTGTGGGGAGGGTAGCGAGGTGCTGTGGGGAGATAAACTCTACGGAGAAGCAACGCCAGGTTTCGGTACTCTGATGCTGTGTGTAGGGATAAGAGAGATACACATAGGTATATACATGGACAGAAAATGGATAGATGCATAGAAAACAAATAGATAAATAAGCAGATAGACCAACAAATAGCTATATATATGCATTCATGTATACATACAAGAATACATACTTGTACATATATAAAATTTGGGCATTTTCAATGAGGTATAGATGACGTAAAGTATATACATACAAACATACACACACACACACACACACACACACACACACACACACACACACACACACACACACACACACACACACACGCACATATATATATATATATATATATATATATATATACATATATATATATATATATATATATATATATATATATATATATATATATATATATATATATATATATATATATATATATATATATATATATATATGTCTGGGATTGTACGGTGTTGGTCATTATGTATCTATATTCTTATCAACACAATGGGTATACTCCTTACTGATAGCAATAATAATAATAATAATAATAATAATAATAATAATAATAATAATAATAATAATAATAATAATAATAATAATAATAATAATAATTCTACAAGTTCACCATTTTCCTTTGATAAAAAAATAAGTAAAAAGACGTATGTGATTTTAAGATATATTTTAGTGTACATTTCACTCTTAAATGAGAAATTACATGTGGCTTACCAGGTACGGGAATTCTCAGCAGAAAATGGGAAATGTTTCTTACCTTCAGCTTACTAGAGATGGAAATTCTCACCAGAGAATGTGAAATATCTCTCTTACCTTCTTCCAAAGCGATGGTATGTTTTTATTTCCTTGAGACACGAGAGTGTGAGATAGCCAGATTGTCTCTTCTGTGTGTTAGTCTGGAGAGAGAGATGCTCTGAATGTTTGATTTGTGTATCTGTTGAGGACTAACTGGATTTGTGTACCTGTTGAGGACTGACTGGATTTGTGTACCTGTTGAGAACTGACTGGATTTGTGTACCTGTTGAGGACTGACTGGATTTGTGTACCTGTTGAGGACTGACTGGATTTGTGTACCTGTTGAGGACTGACTGGATTTGTGTACCTATTGAGGACTGACTGGATTTGTGTACCTGTTGAGGACTGACTGGATTTGTGTACCTGTTGAGGACTGACTGGATTTGTGTACCTGTTGAGGACTGACTGGATTTGTGTACCTGTTGAGGACTGACTGGATTTGTGTACCTGTTGAGGACTGACTGGATTTGTGTACCTGTTGAGGACTGACTGGATTTGTGTACCTGTTGAGGACTGACTGGATTTGTGTACCTATTGAGGACTGACTGGATTTGTGTACCTGTTGAGGACTGACTGGATTTGTGTACCTGTTGAGGACTGACTGGATTTGTGTACCTGTTGAGGACTGACTGGATTTGTGTACTTGTTGAGGATTGACTGGATTTGTGTACCTGTTGAGGACTGACTTCATTTGTGTACCTGTTGAGGATTGACTGGATTTGTGTACCTGTTGAGGACTGACTGGAATTGTGTTTCTGAATTGTCTTCGGAAATTTTCTTTTTGTTTTTTGAGTGATTATTTCTTCTTCTTCTTCTTCTTCTTCTTCTTCTTCTTCTTCTTCTTCTTCTTCTTCTTCTTCTTCTTCTTCTTCTTCTTCTTCTTCTTCTTCTTCTTCTTCTTCTTCTTCTCCCTTCTTCTCCCTTATTCCCCTTTCGCCCTTCTCTCCCTTCTCCATTCTCCCTTTTCCTGCTTCTCTCTTTCCTCTCTGCTACTTCTTTTCTTCTTCTTCTTTCTTCTTCTTCACTCTAGCGCCTAGAGACTAAGAAGAGACAGCATAATTATGCAAATTGTTAACTAGCATAAAGACATTTAAAGAGAAGAGAGAGGAGCGGAGGGGGAAGAGGAGGAAGGAGTCGAGGGGAAAGAGGAGGGAGGAATAGGGGGGGAAGAGGAAGAAGGAGTGAAGGAAATAGAGAAAGGAAGGGAAGAGAGAAGAGACATGTGGAGAAAGGAGAGTTGGGAGGAGAGGAGGAAGGGGGTAGATGGGAAATAGACAAGAGAGAGAAAAGGGGGGGAGCGGAGGGGAAAAAAGAAGACGTAGGTAACAATGAAAGGGGAAGAGGGTCGAGGGGCAACACTAAAAAAAAGAGGTAAGGGGAGGGAAGGAGGATGATGATAGAAGATAAGGATGGGAGTTAATAGGTATTCTTCCCCTCATATGTACTGCCTCCCCTAATATACTCCTCTACTAGTGCTCCTGGGGGTCAAGGCTCAGCTCTTGGCCCAGATTTGTAAGAGACAATACAGACACAGTACACAACCCGCACATAGGAGAAAGAAGCTTACGACGACGTTTCGGTCTAACTTGGACTACTGGTAAACATATCGAGTCAATTATTATTCAAGTTGACAAGATCAGTAAATTTGTGATTTTGGAAAAAGAAGGTTCGAAATAAATACTCAAAATCCAAAGGTAAGAGCCCATCCAGTTTGTGTGCAGAAGTGCCGAGGCTTAACCTGACCCAGTGACATGTTCGTTGATAATTATTTTCAACAGATGAAGTAGATTTTGAGTTTTTGCTATTGAGATGTTGAGGGCAATTGTGATAGTGAGGCAGTAAAGTGGTGGAATTGTGATAGTGAGGCAGTAAAGTGGTGGAATTGTGATAGTGAGGCAGTAAAGTGGTAGAATTGTGATAGTGAGGCAGTAAAGTGGTAGAATTGTGATAGTGAGGCAGTAAAGTGGTAGAATTGTGATAGTGAGGCAGTAAAGTGGTAGAATTGTGATAGTGAGGCAGTAAAGTGGTAGAATTGTGATAGTGAGGCAGTAAAGTGGTAGAATTGTGATAGTGAGGCAGTAAAGTGGTAGAATTGTGATAGTGAGGCAGTAAAGTGGTAGAATTGTGATAGTGAGGCAGTAAAGTGGTAGAATTGTGATAGTGAGGCAGTAAAGTGGTAGAATTGTGATAGTGAGGCAGTAAAGTGGTAGAATTGTGATAGTGAGGCAGTAAAGTGGTAGAATTGTGATAGTGAGGCAGTAAAGTGGTAGAATTGTGATAGTGAGGCAGTAAAGTGGTAGAATTGTGATAGTGAGGCAGTAAAGTGGTACAATTGTGATAGTGAGGCAGTTAAGTGGTAGAATTGTGATAGTGAGGCAGTTAAGTGGTAGAATTGTGATAGTGAGGCAGTAAAGTGGTAGAATTGTGATAGTGAGGCAGTAAAGTGGTAGAATTGTGATAGTGAGGCAGTAAAGTGATAGAATTGTGATAGTGAGGCAGTTAAGTGGTAGAATTGTGATAGTGAGGCAGTAAAGTGGTAGAATTGTGATAGTGAGGCAGTAAAGTGGTAGAATTGTGATAGTGAGGCAGTAAAGTGGTAGAATTGTGATAGTGAGGCAGTAAAGTGGTAGAATTGTGATAGTGAGGCAGTAAAGTGGTAGAATTGTGATAGTGAGGCAGTAAAGTGGTAGAATTGTGATAGTGAGGCAGTAAAGTGGTAGAATTGTGATAGTGAGGCAGTAAAGTGGTAGAATTGTGATAGTGAGGCAGTAAAGTGGTACAATTGTGATAGTGAGGCAGTTAAGTGGTAGAATTGTGATAGTGAGGCAGTTAAGTGGTAGAATTGTGATAGTGAGGCAGTAAAGTGGTAGAATTGTGATAGTGAGGCAGTAAAGTGGTAGAATTGTGATAGTGAGGCAGTAAAGTGATAGAATTGTGATAGTGAGGCAGTTAAGTGGTAGAATTGTGATAGTGAGGCAGTAAAGTGGTAGAATTGTGATAGTGAGGCAGTAAAGTGATAGAATTGTGATAGTGAGGCAGTAAAGTGGTAGAATTGTGATAGTGAGACAGTAAAGTGGTAGAATTGTGATAGTGAGACAGTAAAGTGGTAGAATTGTGATAGTGAGACAGTAAAGTGGTAGAATTGTGATAGTGAGACAGCAAAGTGGTAGAATTGTGATAGTGAGACAGCAAAGTGGTAGAATTGTGATAGTGAGGCAGTAAAGTGGTAGAATTGTGATAGTGAGGCAGTAAAGTGGTACAATTGTGATAGTGAGGCAGTAAAGTGGTACAATTGTGATAGTGAGGCAATACAGAGGTACAATTGTGATAGTGAGGTAGTAAAGACTTAGAATTGAGACATTGTGGTTGTTAAGACCACAGAGGTAGTAAAGAACTGGTACTGAGCCAGCGAGGTAGTAAAGAACTGGTACTGAGCCAGCGAGGTAGTAAAGAACTGGTACTGAGCCAGCGAGGTAGTAAAGAACTGGTACTGAGCCAGCGAGGTAGTAAAGAACTGGTACTGAGCCAGCGAGGTAGTAAAGAACTGGTACTGAGCCAGCGAGGTAGTAAAGAACTGGTACTGAGCCAGCGAGGTAGTAAAGAACTGGTACTGAGCCAGCGAGGTAGTAAAGAACTGGTACTGAGCCAGCGAGGTAGTAAAGAACTGGTACTGAGCCAGCGAGGTAGTAAAGAACTGGTACTGAGCCAGCGAGGTAGTAAAGAACTGGTACTGAGCCAGCGAGGTAGTAAAGAACTGGTACTGAGCCAGCGAGGTAGTAAAGAACTGGTACTGAGCCAGCGAGGTAGTAAAGACAAGGTATTAAAATGCGTCAAGACGACGTGTGTGAGAGGTTCCTCTCTGTCTCAGCGTCTTGACGGGGAAAAATACTCGTGAAAAGAAAATGCCGCTGGTGATTGACAGCCTGAGTTTCCGGCAACATCCTCTGGCAAGACGGCTGTGGTGCTGTCGTGACTTCCCTCTTTCCCTGACCTCTCCCCTTCCCTTCCTTCTTTTCCTTCTCTTTCTTCCCCTTCTCCTCCACTTCCTCCTACATCGTACAAGTCAATCAACAACAGATCTACACACCCACCATAACTACCGTACACCTGACCCACCAGTAGTTTACTAAGGTACTACAACATTCTACTGACCCACCAGTAGTTTACTAAGGTACTACAACATTCTACTTCCTAACAACAATGATCTACGACCATTTTGCGATTTCAGCGCACACACGAACCTTCAGCACTACACTTTATGAAGTTTCTCTACTTAATCTCCCAGATATAAAGTTGCAGTGAGGCACCTTATCCATTCGTATAGTACATAGTAACAATCATAATTTTTAAAGACATGGAGGGGAAAAGCCAGCAGAAGGCCTCGGTCAGATGACCGAAAGCTTCAGCGACGGGTCATCATATGACTAAGACCCGCGTCAGAAAACACTTGTTCTGCTTCCTGATAAACCTAACTTCTCCCAACCATTCACGTATTCAAATTCTGCCTTATGGTATTCAATATCGACAAGCAAAGAGTAAGTCACATGTGCAGTAGTTGGATATCCTTATTGTGACAATGTTTCTCCTGCTCTGCAGGCTTCTTCAGTCGAATACATTAGACTTGGAGAGGTAATTTGAGGTGATCAGTCCCTCAATCTCGATGTACGATTGAAGGACTGATTAAGATTCCTGTGTGTTGCACCTGTGTGTTGCACCTGTGTGTTGCAACTGTGTATTGCACATGTGTGCTGCACCTGTGTGTTGCACATGTGTGCTGCACCTGTGTGCTGCACCTGTGTGTTGCACCTGTGTGTTGCACCTGTGTGCTGCACCTGTGTGCTGCGCCTGTGTGTTGCACCTGTGTGCTGCACCTGTGTGTTGCACCTGTGTGTTGCACCTGTGTGCTGCACCTGTGTGTTGCACCTGTGTGTTGCACCTGTGTGCTGCACCTGTGTGCTGCGCCTGTGTGCTGCACCTGTGTGTTGCACCTGTGTGTTGCACCTGTGTGTTGCACCTGTGTGCTGCACCTGTGTGTTGCACCTGTGTGCTGCACCTGTGTGTTTCACCTGTGTGTTGCACCTGTGTGCTTCACCTGTGTGCTACACCTGTGTGTTGCACCTGTGTGCTGTACCTGTGTGCTGCACCTGTGTGTTGCACCTGTGTGTTGCACATATGTGTTGCACCTGTGTGTTGCACCTGTGTGCTGCACCTGTATGTTGCACCTGTGTGCTTCACCTGTGTGCTACACCTGTGTGTTGCACCTGTGTGCTGTACCTGTGTGCTGCACCTGTGTGTTGCACCTGTGTGTTGCACATATGTGTTGCACCTTTGTGTTGCACCTGTGTGCTGCACCTGTATGTTGCACCTGTGTGCTGCACCTGTGTGCTGCACCTGTGTGTTTCACCTGTGTGTTGCACCTGTGTGCTTCACCTTTGTGCTACACCTGTGTGTTGCACCTGTGTGCTGTACCTGTGTGCTGCACCTATGTGGTGCACCTGTGTGTTGCACCTGTGTTCTACACCTGTGTGTTGCACCTGTGTGTTGCACCTGTGTTCTGCACCTGTGTGTTGCACCTGTGTGCTGCACCTGTGTGTTGCACCTGTGTGTTGCACCTGTGTGTTGCACCTATGTGTTGCACCTATGTGTTCCACCTGTGTGTTTCACCTGTGTTGCACCTGTGTGTTGCACCTGTGTGTTGCACCTGTGTGCTTCATCTGAGCGTTGCACCTGTGTGTTGCACCTGTGTGCTGCACCTGTGTGTTGCACCTGTATGCTGCACCTGTGTGCTGCACCTGTATGTTGCACCTGTGTGCTGCACCTGTGTGTTGCACCTATGTGGTGCACCTGTGTGTTGCACCTGTGTGCTGCACCTGTGTGTTGCACCTGTGTGCTGCACCTGTGTGTTGCACCTGTGTGCTGCACCTGTGTGCTGCACTTGAGTGTTGCTCCTGTGTGCTGCACCTGTGTGTTGCACCTGTGTGCTGCACCTGTGTGTTACACCTGTGTGCTGCACCTGTGTGTTGCACCTGTGTGTTGCACCTATGTGTTGCACCTGTGTGTTGCACCTGTGTGCTGCACCTGTGTTGCACCTGTGTGTTGCACCTGTGTGCTGCACCTGTGTGTTGCACCTGTGTGCTGCACCTGTGTGTTGCACCTGTGTGTTGCACCTGTGTGTTGCACCTATGTGTTGCACCTGTGTGTTGCACCTGTGTGCTGCACCTGTGTTGCACCTGTGTGTTGCACCTGTGTGCTGCACCTGTGTGTTGCACCTGTGTGCTGCACCTGTGTGTTGCACCTGTGTGCTGCACCTGTGTGTTACACCTGTGTGGTGCACCTGTGTGTTGCACCTGTGTGTTGCACCTACGTGGTGCACCTGTGTGTGGCACCTGTGTCCTGCACCTGTGTGTTGCACCTGTGTGCTACACCTGTGTGTTGCACCTGTGTGTTGCACCTGTGTGCTACACCTGTGTGTTGCACCTGTGTGCTGCACCTGTGTGTTGCACCTGTGTGCTGCACCTGTGTGTTGCACCTGTGTGTTGCACCTGTGTGCTGCACCTATGTGGTGCACCTGTGTGTTGCAACTGTGTGCTGCACTTGTGTGTTGCACCTGTGTTGCACCTGTGTGCTGCACCTGTATGCTGCACCTGTGTGCTGCACCTGTGTGTTGCACCTGTGTGCTGCACCTGTGTGTTTCACCTGTGTGCTGCACCTGTGTGCTGCACCTGTGTGTTGCACCTATGTGGTGCACTTGTGTGTTGCTCCTGTGTGCTTCACCTGCGTGTTGCACCTGTGTGTTTCACCTGTGTGCTGCACCTGTGTGTTGCACCTGTGTGCTGCACCTATGTGTTGCACCTGTGTGCTGCACCTATGTGTTGCACCTATGTGTTGCACCTGTGTGTTGCACCTGTGTGTTGCACCTGTGTGTTGCACCTGTGTGTTGCACCTGTGTGTTGCACCTGTGTGTTACACCTGTGTGTTGCACCTGTGTGTTGCACCTGTGGTGCACCTGTGTGCTGCACCTGTGTTCTGCACCTGTGTGCTGCACCTGTGTGTTGCACCTGTGTGTTGCACCTGTGTGCTGCACCTGTGTGTTGCACCTCTGTGTTGCACCTGTGTGCTGCACCTGTGTGTTGCACCTGTGTGTTGCACCTATGTGGTGCACCTGTGTGTTGCACCTGTGTGCTGCACCTGTGTATTGCACGAGTGTTGCACCTGTGTGCTGCACCTGTATGCTGCACCTGTGTGCTGCACCTGTGTGTTGCACTTGTGTGCTGCACCTGTGTGTTGCACCTGTGTGCTGCACCTGTGTGCTGCACCTGTGTGTTGCACGTATGTGGTGCACTTGTGTGTTGCTCCTGTGTGCTTCACCTGTGTGTTGCACCTGTGTGTTGCACCTGTGTGCTGCACTTGTGTGTTGCACCTGTGTGCCTGCACCTATGTGTTGCACCTGTGTGCTGCACCTGTGTGTTGCACCTGTGTGTTGCACCTGTGTGTTGCACCTGTGTGCTACACCTGTGTGTTACACCTGTGTGGTGCACCTGTGTGTTGCACCTGTGTGTTGCACCTACGTGGTGCACCTGTGTGTTGCACCTGTGTCCTGCACCTGTGTGTTGCACCTGTGTGCTACACCTGTGTGTTGCACCTGTGTGCTGCACCTGTGTGTTGCACCTGTGTGCTGCACCTGTGTGTTGCACCTGTGTGTTGCACCTGTGTGCTGCACCTATGTGGTGCACCTGTGTGTTGCAACTGTGTGCTGCACTTGTGTGTTGCACCTGTGTTGCACCTGTGTGCTGCACCTGTATGCTGCACCTGTGTGCTGCACCTGTGTGTTGCACCTGTGTGCTGCACCTGTGTGTTTCACCTGTGTGCTGCACCTGTGTGCTGCACCTGTGTGTTGCACCTATGTGGTGCAATTGTGTGTTGCTCCTGTGTGCTTCACCTGCGTGTTGCACCTGTGTGTTTCACCTGTGTGCTGCACCTGTGTGTTGCACCTGTGTGCTGCACCTATGTGTTGCACCTGTGTGCTGCACCTATGTGTTGCACCTGTGTGCTGCACCTGTGTGTTGCACCTGTGTGTTGCACCTGTGTGTTGCACCTGTGTGTTGCACCTGTGTGTTACACCTGTGTGTTACACCTGTGTGTTGCACCTGTGTGTTGCACCTGTGGTGCACCTGTGTTCTGCACCTGTGTGCTGCACCTGTGTGCTGCACCTGTGTGCTGCACCTGTGTGCTGCACCTGTGTGCTGCACCTGTGTGTTGCACCTCTGTGTTGCACCTGTGTGCTGCACCTGTGTGTTGCACCTGTGTGTTGCACCTATGTGGTGCACCTGTGTGTTGCACCTGTGTGCTGCACCTGTGTATTGCACCAGTGTTGCACCTGTGTGCTGCACCTGTATGCTGCACCTGTGTGCTGCACCTGTGTGTTGCACTTGTGTGCTGCACCTGTGTGTTGCACCTGTGTGCTGCACCTGTGTGCTGCACCTGTGTGTTGCACGTATGTGGTGCACTTGTGTGTTGCTCCTGTGTGCTTCACCTGTGTGTTGCACCTGTGTGTTGCACCTGTGTGCTGCACTTGTGTGTTGCACCTGTGTGCCTGCACCTATGTGTTGCACCTGTGTGCTGCACCTGTGTGTTGCACCTGTGTGTTGCACCTGTGTGCTGCACCTGTGTGCTGCACCTGTGTGTTGCACCTGTGTGTTGCACCAGTGTGTTGCACCTGTGTGTTCCACCTGTGTGTTGCACCTGTGTTTTTGCACCTGTGTGTTGCACCTGTGTGCTGCACCTGTGTGTTGCACCTATGTGTTGCACCAGTGTGTTGCACCTGTGTGTTGCACCTGTCTGTTGCACCTGTGTGTTGCACCTGTGTGTTGCACCTGTGTGCTGCACCTGTGTGTTGCACCTGTGTGCTGCACCTGTGTGTTGCACCTGTGTGCTGCACCTATGTGTTGCACCTGTGTGCTGCACCTGTGTGTTGCACCTGTGTGCTTCACCCGTGCGTTGCACCTGTGTGTTGCTCCTGTGTGTTGCACCTGTGTGTTGCACGTGTGTGTTGCACCTGTGTGCTGCACCTGTGTGTTGCGCCTGTGTGCTGCACCTGTGTGTTGCACCTATGTGGTGCACCTGTGTGTTGCACCTGTGTGCTGCACCTGTGTGTTGCACCTGTGTGCTGCACCTGTGTGTTGCACCTGTGTGCTGCACCTGTGTGCTGCACCTGTGTGTTGCACCTGTGTGCTGCACCTGTGTGTTGCACCTGTGTGCTGCACCTGTGTGCTGCATCTGTGTGTTGCACCTGTGTGCTGCACCTGTGTGTTGCACCTGTGTGCTGCACCTGTGTGCTGCACCTGTGTGCTGCACCTGTGTGCTGCACCTGTGTGCTGCACCTGTGTGCTGCAACTGTGTGTTGCACCTGTGTGCTGCACCTGTGTGCTGCACCTGTGTGCTGCACCTGTGTGCTGCACCTGTGTGCTGCACATCAAGTTGTTGACATTGTCTTCCATTTATAAAACGATATTAGGAGCACTGAGATTAAAAAAGAGTCAACATTTCCTCCACTCCTTCCCTGAGTCGAGAGCGAAATTTGACTCTCAACTTGTCATCGTTTCGCCCAGCAGCTGCGTCAACCCCTGACACTTTCTCTTCTGGTTGGTAGGTAAGACACATAGGCAACAGTTAGGCAACGTTTCGGAATAAAGTTGCCTAACTGTTGCCTATGTGTCTTACCTACCAACCTGTCGGTATTGTATACCATTTTGATAGAGATAAGATAAGATTTCGTTCGGATTTTTAACCCCGGAGGGTTAGCCACCCAGGATAACCCAAGAAAGTCAGTGCGTCATCGAGGACTGTCTAACTTATTTCCATTGGGGTCCTTAATCTTGTCCCCCAGGATGCGACCCACACCAGTCGACTAACACCCAGGTACCTATTTGCTGCTAGGTGAACAGGATGTTCACTTTCTCTTCTACCTTAAGACTCATGTGTTCAGAACTTCCTCTCTTCACTTATCTTCATTTGAACCTTCACATCCAAACACGATCTTTCCAAGTTCTTTAGGATGAACCTAATATATGTTACGTAAAACGTTTTTACCTATTCTTTACTAAAGTTCCTGAAGGATAGTTTTTGGCAGCCTGTTCCCATAGTCCTGGAGTTTACCTGGAGAGAGTTTCGGGGGTCAACGCCCCCGCGGCCGGGTCTGTGACCAGGCCTCCTGGTGGATCAGCGCCTGATCAACCAGGCTGTTGCTGCTGGCTGCACGCAAACCAACGTACGAGCCACAGCCCGGCTGATCCGGAACTGACTTTAGGTGCTTGTCCAGTGCCAGCTTGAAGACTGCCAGGGGTCTGTTGGTAATCCCCCTTATGTGTGCTGGGAGGCAGTTGAACAGTCTCGGGCCCCTGACACTTATTGTATGGTCTCTTAACGTGCTAGTGACACCCCTGCTTTTCATTGGGGGGATGGTGCATCGTCTGCCAAGTCTTTTGCTTTCGTAGTGAGTGATTTTCGTGTGCAAGTTCGGTACTAGTCCCTCTAGGATTTTCCAGGTGTATATAATCATGTATCTCTCCCTCCTGCGTTCCAGGGAATACAGGTTTAGAAACCTCAAGCGCTCCCAGTAATTGAGGTGTTTTATCTCCGTTATGCGCGCCGTGAAAGTTCTCTGTACATTTTCTAGGTCGGCAATTTCACCTGCCTTGAAAGGTGCTGTTAGAGTGCAGCAATATTCCAGTCTAGATAGAACAAGTGACCTGAAGAGTGTCATCATGGGCTTGGCCTCCATAGTTTTGAAGGTTCTCATTATCCATCCTGTCATTTTTCTAGCAGATGCAATTGATACAATGTTATGGTCCTTGAAGGTGAGATCCTCCGACATAATCACTCCCAGGTCTTTGACGTTGGTGTTTCGCTCTATTTTGTGGCCAGAATTTGTTTTGTACTCTGATGAAGATTTAATTTCCTCATGTTTACCATATCTGAGTAATTGAAATTTCTCATCGTTGAACTTCATATTGTTTTCTGCAGCCCACTGAAAGATTTGGTTGATGTCCGCCTGGAGCCTTGCAGTGTCTGCAATGGAAGACACTGTCATGCAGATTCGGGTGTCATCTGCAAAGGAAGACACGGTGCTGTGGCTGACATCCTTGTCTATGTCGGATATGAGGATGAAGAACAAGATGGGAGCTAGTACTGTGCCTTGTGGAACAGAGCTTTTCACCGTAGCTGCCTCGGACTTTACTCTGTTGACGACTACTCTCTGTGTTCTGTTAGTGAGGAAATTATAGATCCATCGACCGACTTTTCCTGTTATTCCTTTAGCGCGCATTTTGTGCGCTATTACGCCATGGTCACACTTGTCGAAGGCTTTTGCAAAGTCTATATATATTACATCTGCATTCTTTTTGTCTTCTAGTGCATTTAGGACCTTGTCGTAGTGATCCAGTAGTTGAGACAGACAGGAGCGACCTGTTCTAAACCCATGTTGCCCTGGGTTGTGTAACTGATGGGTTTCTAGATGGGTGGTGATCTTGCTTCTTAGGACCCTTTCAAAGATTTTTATGATATGGGATGTTAGTGCTATTGGTCTGTAGTTCCTTGCTGTTGCTTTACTGCCCCCTTTGTGGAGTGGGGCTATGTCTGTTGTTTTTAGTAACTGAGGGACGACCCCCGTGTCCATGCTCCCTCTCCATAGGATGGAAAAGGCTCGTGATAGGGGCTTCTTGCAGTTCTTGATGAACACAGAGTTCCATGAGTCTGGCCCTGGGGCAGAGTGCATGGGCATGTCATTTATCGCCTGTTCGAAGTCATTTGGCGTCAGGATAACATCGGATAGGCTTGTGATAGTCTAATGATTAGTCTGCTTCCCCAGCGACAGGGGCTGCAAATAATGGAGGTAGGATCAAGTTTTCACTCTTCCTTTCACTGAATGACCCATATGGGTTTAGGGATTCAAGAAATGCAAGTCCTCCCGCGATATGTTAAGAGTGCTGCTCACCCCCATATCCTTACATGGGTGTCGTAAGCGAGAGGTAAGTGAGGCACATGTGAGCCAGGCAGGTAACAGGTGTGCTAAGCTAGGTACAGATGGGCCTCAGGTGTGTAAATATATGCAAATGATCTTCAGGTGTGGTGGGTGGATGGATGGGTGGGTAGTGGGTGGGTGGTTAGGATGATGGGTAAATAAATGGGTGGGTGGGTGGGTGAGTGCGCAGGCAGGATGAGTGGGTTTTTTGGATGGGTGTGCTGATTAATGGGCTGATTAGTGGGCTACCGTCAGTTGTATCAGCTAAAGGCTGACCACGGCGTCAGCAGCATGTGCAGCAGTTAGTGGTCAGCGTGAGGGTTGAACACCGCTGACAGCACGTCTTGGCGTGTTGAACCAGCAATTAGCCTCACCCGTGATCACCTCATCTGTTATGAACTACCACCATGTATTAACAAGAGTCAGCGGTCGCCTTAACACCCCTTCTCTGCAAACTTTATCTACGTAAACACCTTTAGCAAGTTCCGTTGTAGCGACCTTCTTCAAGTTAGTGTTTGATAAGTTCCGTTGTAGCGACCTTCTTCAAGTTAGTGTTTGATAAGTTCCGTTGTAGAATCCGTACGTACGCAGCAGAGCGGAAGCGGAAAGTGAGGGACTTAAGAGCGATGATGTCAGAGGATCTTACCTTCAAAGGTCGTAAGGCCAATGACTGAGTGGATAACTAGAACCTTTAAAACAAGATATGACATACCAATGATGATACACTTTAAAGTACTTGTTCTTTCTAGACCGGAATATTACGTAACAACTGAAGATCATAAGAACTGGCGAACATTGCAGCATGCCTATTGGCCCATGGTAGGCAAGTGCTTCTCAAACTTAAACTCATTACATTAGTAACGTAGTTTAAGGCAGACACACTTGCAGCCCTGGAGAGTATACACAATTCCTTCACTCCTCGTATAAATTGAGTCAAGCCCCTGAATTCTTGGGAATACCTGAAGTCCCTTGCACTGTACTCCTTGGTGGGAAAGATATATTAAAAATTACATCTTGAAAATTCTTAAGAGTTTGATCCCTAGTCTGCACGCCGAAAGGACTCCCAATCAAAGCAAGAGGCTTGGTAGAATGTGCAAAACTCTCCCAGTAAGTGTAAAGGGACCAGGACTTTTCAACAACCTCCCTTCACACGTAATTCAAAAGAGAGTTTGATAAGTTCCTCAGATAAGCTCCTGATTATGCAGGCTGTAGTGCATACGTTGGACTTCACGGGGCTGGCACCAACAGCCTGGTTCATTAGCCCATCAACTAGGAGGCCTGGTTTGAGACCGGGACGCCAATAGACTCGGCTACAGGTAACCTGCAGGTTGCACCTTGCAAGATCTGTGTGGTGAACGTAGCTACGAAACTGACTTTCGTGAAAACATGTTGAGAAATCTTACGCTGAAATTCATAAGACCTGAGACATTCACACAAGAACGCCACCAAAGTCTTCCAAAGAGTTAGCTTTAATAATCAGCTGAACGAGCGAAAAGTGCGATAACCGCGATGCATACCTGCTTTTCCTTGGGTATCTTTAATGGGAGATGTTTCGCCCGCTCAGGGAGCTTGATCAAGGTAAACTTATGTATACAGAGATGATAGTTTTCTTAGTCACGGTTCCCGTTTTTATTTCGGGGTATTTTGCACCATGTGTGGACCTTCTTGCTGTGGTAGGAAGTGGTTTCAGTGTGTAGGTTTGGCACCTCCCTCCAGAATCTAATTTGTAGTGGCTATGTAATGTTCCAGCACTGAGCGGAATATTTAAAGATTTCTTTTGACAGTTTGTGGATTACACTTATAGACTTGCAAAATGAGAAAATTAATCTCTCTCTCTTTCTCTCTTACTCTCGGTCTATCAATTTATCTATCTATCTATTTATCTATCTATCTCTCTATCTATCTATCTATCTATCTATCTATCTATCTATCTATCTATCTATCTATCTATCTATCTATCTATCAATCTGTCTATTTATCTATCTTTCCTTCCTTCCATCCTTACACTCTCCTAGCCTCCTCCACCTTCACACCTGCTCACCCACCCATCCATCTTTACACACCTGGTCAAACACCTGCTCACCCACCGACCTGCCCACCCACCTGCCCACCCACCTACCCACCCACCCAGCTCCCACGCTAATCTCTGGTAATGAAGAAATAATCTCTCACGAGTCCGCAACCCAAATCGACTCTTAGGAGATGAAGTCTTCGAGTACTAAGTCTTCTTCTTCCTCCTCCTCCTTCTCCTCCTCCTCCTCCTCCTTCTCCTCCCTCTACTACTGCTACTATCACTATTACTACTTTACAGTACTTGGGAAAACTAGCTGAGGCTATTAGAAAAAAATTAATGAAAATAAAAAATAAATAAAAGCGCCAACCAAAAAACTAGTAGTAGTAGTAGTGGTAGTGATGGTGGTGATGGTAGTAGTAGTTGTAGTAGTAGTAGTAGTAGTACAAGAGTAGTAATAGTAGTTATAGTAGAGTAGTAGTAATAGTGGTAATGGTGGTGGTGATGGTAGTAGTAGTAGCAGTAATAGTAGTAGTAGTAGAGTAGTAGTAGTAATAGTGGCAGTGGTTGTATTAGTAGTAGTAGTGATAGTAGTAGTAGTACTAGTAGAAGCAGAGTAGTAGTAACAGAAGAATAAATTTAGTCTATACAATTACATTTACTGTTAAACATCTACTATCGTTTCTGTTCCGAAACATCTACGTCAAATTCTCTCCTCCAGGAAGTTCCGCCAGGTCACTTTTCCTGGAGAAAGAGAGATAGAGAGAGAGAGAAAGAGAGATAGAGAGAGAGAGAAAGAGAGAGGTGAACGCCACTTCATAAGAAAAAGAATTTCCAGAGGTATAAATAATTTCTGCGTTTGGAGATGCACATCAATCACAGTTGAGGTTGAAAGCAGAGGACCAGGCCAAAACACAATCCATTTTGCGCCCCCTTCCACATCTACTTTCACCCCCAAACCTTAAAACCTAACTACCCATCCCAAACACCCCCACTCCATCCACCCCAAACCTCCAGCAAATGGATTTCTGGATTCTCGATTCATTACTCATTCCAGACGTGTTTAGATTCATTCAGATGATCAGGTGAGGAGGAGGAGCAGGAGGAAGAGGTGGAGAAGTGAGGGAGATGGAGGAGGAAGAGGAAGAGATGGAAATGGAGCAATCCGGGAGAATAAAGAAAAAGAGGCAGGAAAAAAAGGAATAAGAGTGAACGTATGGATAGGAAGAGGAAGAGAGGGAATGAACGAAGTATATATATATATATATATATATATATATATATATATATATATATATATATATATATATATATATATATATATATATATATATATATATATATATATATATATATATATATAAAATAAGTATACACGATATGATGTAGGGCGAAATGACAGTAGTTTGTTGGATTATGTATTGGTAGATAAAAGACTGTTGAGTAGACTTCAGGATGTACATGTTTATAGAGGGGCCACAGATATATCAGATCACTTTCTAGTTGTAGCTACACTGAGAGTAAAAGGTAGATGGGATACAAGGAGAATAGAAGCATCAGGGAAGAGAGAGGTGAAGGTTTATAAACTAAAAGAGGAGGCAGTTAGGGTAAGATATAAACAGCTATTGGAGGATAGATGGGCTAATGAGAGCATAGGCAATGGGGTCGAAGAGGTATGGGGTAGGTTTAAAAATGTAGTGTTAGAGTGTTCAGCAGAAGTTTGTGGTTACAGGAAAGTGGGTGCAGGAGGGAAGAGGAGCGATTGGTGGAATGATGATGTAAAAAGAGTAGTAAGGGAGAAAAAGTTAGCATATGAGAAGTTTTTACAAAGTAGAAGTGATGCAAGGAGGGAAGAGTATATGGAGAAAAAGAGAGAAGTTAAGAGAGTGGTGAAGCAATGTAAAAAGAGAGCAAATGAGAGAGTGGGTGAGATGTTATCAACAAATTTTGTTGAAAATAAGAAAAAGTTTTGGAGTGAGATTAACAAGTTAAGAAAGCCTAGAGAACAAATGGATTTGTCAGTTAAAAATAGGAGAGGAGAGTTATTAAATGGAGAGTTAGACGTATTGGGAAGATGGAGGGAATATTTTGAGGAATTGTTAAATGTTGATGAAGATAGGGAAGCTGTGATTTCGTGTATAGGGCAAGGAGGAATAACATCTTGTAGGAGTGAGGAAGAGCCAGTTGTGAGTGTGGGGGAAGTTCGTGAGGCAGTAGGTAAAATGAAAGGGGGTAAGGCAGCCGGGATTGATGGGATAAAGATAGAAATGTTAAAAGCAGGTGGGGATATAGTTTTGGAGTGGTTGGTGCAATTATTTAATAAATGTATGGAAGAGGGTAAGGTACCTAGGGATTGGCAGAGAGCATGCATAGTTCCTTTGTATAAAGGCAAAGGGGATAAAAGAGAGTGCAAAAATTATAGGGGGATAAGTCTGTTGAGTGTACCTGGTAAAGTGTATGGTAGAGTTATAATTGAAAGAATTAAGAGTAAGACGGAGAATAGGATAGCAGATGAACAAGGAGGCTTTAGGAAAGGTAGGGGGTGTGTGGACCAGGTGTTTACAGTGGAACATATAAGTGAACAGTATTTAGATAAGGCTAAAGAGGTCTTTGTGGCATTTATGGATTTGGAAAAGGCGTATGACAGGGTGGATAGGGGGGCAATGTGGCAGATGTTGCAAGTGTATGGTGTAGGAGGTAGGTTACTGAAAGCAGTGAAGAGTTTTTACGAGGATAGTGAGGCTCAAGTTAGAGTATGTAGGAAAGAGGGAAATTTTTTCCCAGTAAAAGTAGGCCTTAGACAAGGATGTGTGATGTCACCGTGGTTGTTTAATATATTTATAGATGGGGTTGTAAGAGAAGTAAATGCGAGGGTCTTGGCAAGAGGCGTGGAGTTAAAAGATAAAGAATCACACACAAAGTGGGAGTTGTCACAGCTGCTCTTTGCTGATGACACTGTGCTCTTGGGAGATTCTGAAGAGAAGTTGCAGAGATTGGTGGATGAATTTGGTAGGGTGTGCAAAAGAAGAAAATTAAAGGTGAATACAGGAAAGAGTAAGGTTATGAGGATAACAAAAAGATTAGGTGATGAAAGATTGAATATCAGATTGGAGGGAGAGAGTATGGAGGAGGTGAACGTATTCAGATATTTGGGAGTGGACGTGTCAGCGGATGGGTCTATGAAAGATGAGGTGAATCATAGAATTGATGAGGGAAAAAGAGTGAGTGGTGCACTTAGGAGTCTGTGGAGACAAAGAACTTTGTCCTTGGAGGCAAAGAGGGGAATGTATGAGAGTATAGTTTTACCAACGCTCTTATATGGGTGTGAAGCGTGGGTGATGAATGTTGCAGCGAGGAGAAGGCTGGAGGCAGTGGAGATGTCATGTCTGAGGGCAATGTGTGGTGTGAATATAATGCAGAGAATTCGTAGTTTGGAAGTTAGGAGGAGGTGCGGGATTACCAAAACTGTTGTCCAGAGGGCTGAGGAAGGGTTGTTGAGGTGGTTCGGACATGTAGAGAGAATGGAGCGAAACAGAATGACTTCAAGAGTGTATCAGTCTGTAGTGGAAGGAAGGCGGGGTAGGGGTCGGCCTAGGAAGGGTTGGAGGGAGGGGGTAAAGGAGGTTTTGTGTGCGAGGGGCTTGGACTTCCAGCAGGCATGCGTGAGCGTGTTTGATAGGAGTGAATGGAGACAAATGGTTTTTAATACTTGACGTGCTGTTGGAGTGTGAGCAAAGTAACATTTATGAAGGGATTCAGGGAAACCGGCAGGCCGGACTTGAGTCCTGGAGATGGGAAGTACAGTGCCTGCACTCTGAAGGAGGGGTGTTAATGTTGCAGTTTAAAAACTGTAGTGTAAAGCACCCTTCTGGCAAGACAGTGATGGAGTGAATGATGGTGAAAGTTTTTCTTTTTCGGGCCACCCTGCCTTGGTGGGAATCGGCCAGTGTGATAATAAATAAATAAAATAATATATATATATATATATATATATATATATATATATATATATATATATATATATATATATATTTATATATTGTATTATATGCACATATAAATAGCTCAGAAACAATGAAAATATAATTTCCATATTTTTCATGAAACCGGCCACATCCCACCGAGGCAGGGTGACCCACCGAGGCAGGGTGACCCACCGAGGCAGGGTGACCCACCGAGGCAGGGTGACCCACCGAGGCAGGGTGACCCACCGAGGCAGGGTGACCCACCGAGGCAGGGTGACCCACCTAGGCAGGATGACCCACCGAGGCAGGGTGACCCACCGAGGCAGGGTGACCCACCGAGGCAGGGTGACCCACCGAGGCAGGATGACCCACCGAGGCAGGGTGACCCACCTAGGCAGGATGACCCACCGAGGCAGGGTGACCCACCGAGGCAGGGTGACCCACCGAAGCAGGGTGACCCACCGAGGCAGGGTGACCCACCGAGGCAGGGTGACCCATCGAGGCAGGGTGACCCACCGAGGCAGGGTGACCCACCGAGGCAGGGTGACCCACCGAGGCAGGGTGACCCACCGAGGCAGGGTGACCCACCGAGGCAGGGTGACCCACCGAGGCAGGGTGACCCACCGAGGCAGGGTGACCCACCGAGGCAGGGTGACCCACCGAGGCAGGGTAACCCACCGAGGCAGGGTGACCCACCGAGGCAGGGTGACCCACCGAGGCAGGGTGACCCACCGAGGCAGGGTGACCCACCGAGGCAGGGTGACCCACCGAGGCAGGGTGACCCACCGAGGCAGGGTGACCCACCGAGGCAGGGTGACCCACCGAGGCAGGGTGACCCACCGAGGCAGGGTGACCCACCGAGGCATGGTGACCCACCGAGGCAGGGTGACCCACCGAGGCAGGGTGACCCACCGAGGCAGGGTGACCCACCGAGGCAGGGTGACCCACCGAGGCAGGGTGACCCACCGAGGCAGGGTGACCCACCGAGGCAGGGTGACCCACCGAGGCAGGGTGACCCACCGAGGCAGGGTGACCCACCGAGGCAGGGTGACCCACCGAGGCAGGGTGACCCACCGAGGCAGGGTGACCCACCGAGGCAGGGTGACCCACCGAGGCAGGGTGACCCACCGAGGCAGGGTGACCCACCGAGGCAGGATGACCCACCGAGGCAGGGTGACCCACCGAGGCAGGGTGACCCACCGAGGCAGGGTGACCTAAAAGGAAAAACGAAAGTTTTTCTTGTTAAGTTTATTAATGTTTTCAGGAGAAAGGGTCACCAGCCCCTTGCTCCCGGGATGTTACTTACAACACGCATGGCTTACGGAGGAAGAATTCTGTTCCACTTCCTCATGGAGATAAGAAGAAATAAACAAGAACAAGAACTAGTAAGAAAATAGAAGAAAACCCAGAGGGGTTTGTATATATATGCTTGTACATGTATGTGTAGTGTGACCTAAGTGTAAGTAGAAGTAACAAGACGTACCTGTAATCTTGCATGTTTATGAGACAGAAAAAAGACACCAGCAATCCTACCATCATGTAAAACAAGTACAGACTTCTGTTTCACACTCACTTGGCAGGACGGTAGTACCTCCCTGGGTGGTTGCTGTCTACCAACCTAGTACCACAGGACGGTAGTACCTCCCTGGGTGGTTGCTGTCTACCAACTTACTACCTACTTTCAGATAATCTACAAAAAACTTAGAGATAATTTACACACCTATTAGCGAGTGTTCTCTGTAAACAGAGTACACGGACGTTTAATTATTATCATTGCAGAATGAACAATTATATTCAATTCGTCTTAGACAAAATGGTGCGAGGGGTTTGCCTACCTGGAGGGTGTTGAGGGGGTCAACGCCCCCGCTGCCCGGGGATTAACCACGCCTCAAGGGGTGTATAGTGTATTCAGATATGGTACTGATGTTGATGTTTCCCCCCTGCATGTCTGAGAGAAACGTATGAGTGTTTAATATGTGGTGTGTTTCTGTTTCTCCCTGACACACGCACTATCTCACACACACACTAACACACACACACACACTAACAAACACACACACACTAACAAACACACACACACTAACAAACACACACACATACTAACACACACACACTAACAAACACACACACACTAACAAACACACACACACTAACACACACACTAACAAACACACACACACTAACAAATACACACACACTAACAAACACACACACACACTAACAAACACACGCACACACTAAGAAACAAACAAACACACACACACACACACAAACACACACTCCTCACACGCACACACACACACACACACACACACACACACACACACACACACACACACACACACACACACACGCACACACACACACACACACACACACACACACACACACACACACACACACACACACACACACACACACACACACACACACACACACAGACGAATCACAGGGATGTTAGGAAGTATTTTTTCAGTCACAGGGTAGTCAGAGGTAAGATAAATGTCATGGCGAGGGGAGAGTGACCCAGTAGCGGCTAGTGAAGAGGCGGGGCCAGGAGCTATGACTCGACCCCTGTAGCCACAACTAGGTGAGTAAACAAGGTCACCTGAACTTAGCAAGGGAAGTGGCCAATATCTACATTAGAATAATAATAATAATAATAATAATAATAATAATAATAATAATAATAATAATAATAATAATAATAATAATAATAATAATAATAATAATAATAATAATAATAGGATGTAGATAACTTTTAACAAAGTCGTTGTTATAACAATTAGATCTTATGCTGCCTCCGGACATCCTGGGGGACATGAAGATGTCCACCAGCGCCTCCGGACATCCTGGGGGACATGAAGATGTCCACCAGCGCCTCCGGACATCCTGGGGGACATGAAGATGTCCACCAGCGCCTCCGGACATCCTGGGGGACATGAAGATGTCCACCAGCGCCTCCGGACATCCTGGGGGACATGAAGATGTCCACCAGCGCCTCCGGACATCCTGGGGGACATGAAGATGTCCACCAGCGCCTCCGGACATCCTGGGGGACATGAAGATGTCCACCAGCGCCTCCGGACATCCTGGGGGACATGAAGATGTCCACCAGCGCCTCCGGACATCCTGGGTGACATGAAGATGTCCACCAGCGCCTCCGGACATCCTGGGGGACATGAAGATGTCCACCAGCGCCTCCGGACATCCTGGGGGACATGAAGATGTCCACCAGCGCCTCCGGACATCCTGGGGGACATGAAGATGTCCACCAGCGCCTCCGGACATCCTGGGGGACATGAAGATGTCCACCAGCGCCTCCGGACATCCTGGGGGACATGAAGATGTCCACCAGCGCCTCCGGACATCCTGGGGGACATGAAGATGTCCACCAGCGCCTCCGGACATCCTGGGGGACATGAAGATGTCCACCAGCGCCTCCGGACATCCTGGGGGACATGAAGATGTCCACCAGCGCCTCCGGACATCCTGGGGGACATGAAGATGTCCACCAGCGCCTCCGGACATCCTGGGTGACATGAAGATGTCCACCAGCGCCTCCGGACATCCTGGGTGACATGAAGATGTCCACCAGCGCCTCCGGACATCCTGGGGGACATGAAAATGTCCACCAGCGCATCCGGACATCCTGGGGGACATGAAGATGTCCACCAGCGCCTCCGGACATCCTGGGTGACATGAAGATGTCCACCAGCGCCTCCGGACATCCTGGGTGACATGAAGATGTCCACCAGCGCCTCCGGACATCCTGGGGGACATGAAGATGTCCACCAGCGCCTCCGGACATCCTGGGTGACATGAAGATGTCCACCAGCGCCTCCGGACATCCTGGGGGACATGAAGATGTCCACCAGCGCCTCCGGACATCCTGGGGGGACATGAAAATGTCCACCAGCGCCTCCGGACATCCTGGGGGACATGAAGATGTCCACCAGCGCCTCCGGACATCTTGGGGGACATGAAGATGTCCACCAGCGCCTCCGGACATCCTGGGGGACATGAAGATGTCCACCAGCGCCTCCGGACATCCTGGGTGACATGAAGATGTCCACCAGCGCCTCCGGACATCCTGGGGGACATGAAAATGTCCACCAGCGCCTCCGGACATCCTGGGGGACATGAAGATGTCCACCAGCGCCTCCGGACATTCTGGGGGACATGAAGATGTCCACCAGCGCCTCCGGACATCCTGGGGGACATGAAGATGTCCACCAGCGCCTCCGGACATCCTGGGTGACATGAAGATGTCCACCAGCGCCTCCGGACATCCTGGGGGACATGAAAATGTCCACCAGCGCCTCCGGACATCCTGGGGGACATGAAGATGTCCACCAGCGCCTCCGGACATCCTGGGGGACATGAAGATGTCCACCAGCGCCTCCGGACATCCTGGGGGACATGAAGATGTCCACCAGCGCCTCCGGACATCCTGGGTGACATGAAGATGTCCACCAGCGCCTCCGGACATCCTGGGTGACATGAAGATATCCACCAGCGCCTCCGGACATCCTGGGTGACATGAAGATGTCCACCAGCGCCTCCGGACATCCTGGGTGACATGAAGATGTCCACCAGCGCCTCCGGACATCCTGGGGGACATGAAGATGTCCACCAGCGCCTCCGGACATCATGGGGGACATGAAGATGTCCACCAGCGCCTCCGGACATCCTGGGGGACATGAAGATGTCCACCAGCGCCTCCGGACATCCTGGGTGACATGAAGATGACCACCAGCGCCTCCGGACATCCTGGGGGACATGAAGATGTCCACCAGCGCCTCCGGACATCCTGGGGGACATGAAGATGTCCGCCAGCGCCTCCGGACATCATGGGTGACATGAAGATGTCCACCAGCGCCTCCGGACATCCTGGGGGACATGAAGATGTCCACCAGCGCCTCCGGACATCTTGGGGGACATGAAGATGTCCACCAGCGCCTCCGGACATCCTGGGGGACATGAAGATGTCCACCAGCGCCTCCGGACATCCTGGGTGACATGAAGATGTCCACCAGCGCCTCCGGACATCCTGGGGGGACATGAAAATGTCCACCAGCGCCTCCGGACATCCTGGGGGACATGAAGATGTCCACCAGCGCCTCCGGACATTCTGGGGGACATGAAGATGTCCACCAGCGCCTCCGGACATCCTGGGGGACATGAAGATGTCCACCAGCGCCTCCGGACATCCTGGGTGACATGAAGATGTCCACCAGCGCCTCCGGACATCCTGGGGGACATGAAAATGTCCACCAGCGCCTCCGGACATCCTGGGGGACATGAAGATGTCCACCAGCGCCTCCGGACATCCTGGGTGACATGAAGATGTCCACAAGCGCCTCCGGACATCCTGGGGGACATGAAGATGTCCACCAGCGCCTCCGGACATCCTGGGTGACATGAAGATGTCCACCAGCGCCTCCGGACATCCTGGGTGACATGAAGATATCCACCAGCGCCTCCGGACATCCTGGGTGACATGAAGATGTCCACCAGCGCCTCCGGACATCCTGGGTGACATGAAGATGTCCACCAGCGCCTCCGGACATCCTGGGGGACATGAAGATGTCCACCAGCGCCTCCGGACATCATGGGGGACATGAAGATGTCCACCAGCGCCTCCGGACATCCTGGGGGACATGAAGATGTCCACCAGCGCCTCCGGACATCCTGGGTGACATGAAGATGTCCACCAGCGCCTCCGGACATCTTGGGGGACATGAAGATGTCCACCAGCGCCTCCGGACATCCTGGGGGACATGAAGATGTCCACCAGCGCCTCCGGACATCCTGGGGGACATGAAGATGTCCACCAGCGCCTCCGGACATCTTGGGGGACATGAAGATGTCCACCAGCGCCTCCGGACATCCTGGGTGACATGTAGATGTCCACCAGCGCCTCCGGACATCCTGGGGGACATGAAGATGTCCACCAGCGCCTCCGGACATCCTGGGTGACATAAAGATGTCCACCAGCGCCTCCGGACATCCTGGGGGACATGAAGATGTCCACCAGCGCCTCCGGACATCCTGGGGGACATGAAGATGTCCACCAGCGCCTCCGGACATCCTGGGGGACATGAAGATGTCCACCAGCGCCTCCGGACATCCTGGGTGACATGTAGATGTCCACCAGCGCCTCCGGACATCCTGGGGGACATGAAGATGTCCACCAGCGCCTCCGGACATCCTGGGTGACATGAAGATGTCCACCAGCGCCTCCGGACATCCTGGGGGACATGAAGATGTCCACCAGCGCCTCCGGACATCCTGGGTGACATGAAGATGTCCACCAGCGCCTCCGGACATCCTGGGGGACATGAAGATGTCCACCAGCGCTTCCGGACATCCTGGGGGACATGAAGATGTCCACCAGCGCCTCCGGACATCCTGGGTGACATGAAGATGTCCACCAGCGCCTCCGGACATCCTGGGGGACGTGAAGATGTCCACCAGCGCCTCCGGACATCCTGGGGGACATGAAGATGTCCACAAGCGCCTCCGGACATCCTGGGGGACATGAAGGTGTCCACCAGCGCCTCCGGACATCCTGGAGGACATGAAGATGTCCACCAGCGCCTCCGGACATCCTGGGGGACATGAAGGTGTCCACCAGCGCCTCCGGACATCCTGGGGGACATGAAGATGTCCACCAGCGCCTCCGGACATCCTGGGGGACATGAAGATGTCCACCAGCGCCTCCGGACATTCTGGGTGACATGAAGATGTCCACCAGCGCCTCCGGACATCCTGGGTGACATGAAGATGTCCACCAGCGCCTCCGGACATCCTGGGTGACATGAAGATGTCCACCAGCGCCTCCGGACATCCTGGGTGACATGAAGATGTCCACCAGCGCCTCCGGACATCCTGGGTGACATGTAGATGTCCACCAGCGCCTCCGGACATCCTGGGGAACATGAAGATGTCCACCAGCGCCTCCGGACATCCTGGGGGACATGAAGATGTCCACCAGCGCCTCCGGACATCCTGGGGGACATGAAGATGTCCACCAGCGCCTCCGAACATCCTGGGGGACATGAAGATGTCCACCAGCGCCTCCGGACATCCTGGGGGACATGAAGATGTCCACCAGCGCCTCCGGACATCCTGGGGGACATGAAGGTGTCCACCAGCGCCTCCGGACATTCTGGGGGACATGAAGATGTCCACCAGCGCCTCCGGACATCCTGGGTGACATGAAGATTTCCACCAGCGCCTCCGGACATCCTGGGTGACATGAAGATGTCCACCAGCGCCTCCGGACATCCTGGGTGACATGAAGATGTCCACCAGCGCCTCCGGACATCGTGGGTGACATGAAGATGTCCACCAGCGCCTCCGGACATCCTGGGGAACATGAAGATGTCCACCAGCGCCTCCGGACATCCTTTGGGACATGAAGATGTCCACCAGCGCCTCCGGACATCCTGGGGGACATGAAGATGTCCACCAGCGCCTCCGGACATCCTGGGGGACATGAAGATGTCCACCAGCGCCTCCGGACATCCTGGGGGACATGAAGATGTCCACCAGCGCCTCCGGACATCCTGGGGGACATGAAGATGTCCACCAGCGCCTCCGGACATCCTGGGGGACATGAAGATGTCCACCAGCGCCTCCGGACATCCTGGGGGACATGAAGATGTCCACCAGCGCCTCCGGACATCCTGGGGGACATTTTCATTCATCACAATTTAAAAAAAAATATGTCATGTTTTTCGTTTTTTAGCAAATGTTAAAAAATCATATTATTGTTAATTTACTGATTCATATCTACATCTCAGGTTTAGTCAAGTCTGAGACATGATCTCATGACAGATGTGTTCGGTTTGAAGCCTGTCGTCTACACGAGGGTCATTAAAGCTGCATGTCACATGTACACTTAAATCCCTAAAATAGGGATTTAAGTATACCTTAAGTGCATATACACCGGGAGATACACTGCTTTCGGTGTATATATACT
>NC_091336.1:6697197-6704697 GCF_038502225.1 Cherax quadricarinatus
GGGAAATCCTGCGTCACAAACCTACTGGAGTTCTATCACAGGGTGACGGCAGTAAGACAAGAGAGAGAGGGGTAGGTAACTTGCGTTTTCTTGGACTGTAAGAAGGCGTTTGACACAGTTTCACACAAGAGATTAGTGCGGAAACTGGAAGACCAAACAGGGATAAGAGGGAAGACACTACAATGGATCAGGGAATAACTGTCAGGAAGACAACAGCGAGTCATGATAAGTGGCGAGGTGTAAGAGTGGGCGTGGGTAACGAGCGAGGTGCCACAGGGATCAGTCCTAGGACCGGTGCTGTTTCTGGCATTTGTGAACGACATGACGTAAGGAATAGACTCCGAAGAGTCCCTGTTTGCAGATGATGTGAAGTTGATGAGAAGAATTCAATCGGACGAGGGCCAGGCAGAACTACAAAGGGATCTGGACAAACTGCAGGTCTGGTCCTGAAACTGGCTCCTGAAGTTCAACCCCACCAAGTGCAAAGTCATGAAGATTGGGGAAGGGCAAAGAAGACCACAGACGTAGTACAGTCTAGGGGCCAGAGTCTACAAACCTCACTCAAGGAAAAGGATCTTGGTGCGAGTATAACACCAGGCACATCTTCAGAGGCGCACATCAACCAAATAACTGCTGCAGCATACGGGCGCCTGGCAAACCTATGAACAGCATTCCGACATCTAAATGAGGAGTCATTCAGGACCCTGTACACTGTGTACGTTAGGTCCATATTGGGAGATGCAGCGCCAGTTTGGAACCCTCACCTAGCCAAGCATGTAAGGAAACTAGAGAAAGTGCAAAGGTTTGCAACAAGACTAGACCTGGAGCTTCGGGGTATGTCCTACGAGGAGAGGTTAAAGAAAATCGACTTGATGACACTGGAAGACAGGAGAGATAGGGGGATATGATAACGTCATATAAAATACTGAGAGGTATAGACAAGGTGGACAAAGACAGGATGTTCCAGAGATGGGACACAGCAACGAGGGGTGGCAGATGGAAGCTGAAGACTCAGATGAACCACAGGGATGTTAGGAAGTATTTCTTCAGACACAGAGTTGTCAGGAAGTATAATAGCCTGGGTAGTGATGTAGTGGAGGTAGAATCCATACATAGCTTTTACAAGATGTATGATAGAGCTCACGGAGCGGGAAGAGTGACCTGGAGCGACCAGGTGAATAGGCGGGGCCAGGAGCTGTGAATCGACCCCTGCAACCACAACTAGGTGAGTACAACTAGGTGAGGTGAGTACACACACACACGCACACACACATACACACACAAAGTGTTCTGGTTAATTTTGCGACCAAAGGGTGGGACATCAGGCTAGGATGCGTATTGCAGTCTCAGCGATGCGTTCTGGAGTATACTAGGGTTGCCATTATGCCCCACAACTTACCAAATTTGCTTAGTGAGGACTTTACATATTATCTACGCTCACTTAGGAAAAAAACAGCAACTTAATCATTCGTAATTAGTAAGAAGAATCATGCGATGAATAAAGCAACAGGAGATGTATTCTTCCTGTTAACAGAAAGGGTGGAAAAACAGGATGCTGATTATGACTTCCTGTTGTAATAAGACAAGCCTGGCTGTCTTACCTGCCAGCTTAATCTTGATTCATTTACAGCTTCGAGTGAGTTGTCACCCAAGACGTGTGAATGTGCTTCAGGGATTTACTGACAAGCTTAAACAAGATTATTTGTAAATTATAAATCCCTTAATTGTTGTTACTGAACTATTGGCCCTTAATTGTTGTTACTGAACTATTGGCCCTTAATTGTTGTTACTGAACTATTGGCCCTTAATTGTTGTTACTGAACTATTGGCCCTTAATTGTTGTTAGTGAACTATTGGCCCTTAATTGTTGTTAGTGAACTATTGGCCCTTAATTGTTGTTAGTGAACTATTGGCCCTTAATTGTTGTTACTGAACTATTGGCCCTTAATTGTTGTTAGTGAACTATTGGCCCTTAATTGTTGTTAGTGAACTATTGGCCCTTAATTGTTGTTAGTGAACTTTTGGCCCTTAATTGTTGTTAGTGAACTTTTGGCCCTTAATTGTTGTTAGTGAACTATTGGCCCTTAAATGTTGTTAGTGAACTATTGGCCCTTAATTGTTGTTAGTGAACTTTTGGCCCTTAATTGTTGCTAGTGAACTATTGGCCCTTAATTGTTGTTAGTGAACTTTTGGCCCTTAATTGTTGCTAGTGAACTATTGGCCTTTAACTGCTGTTTGTGAATGTCACACCACTGCTTTCAGCCAGTCTGTTCACCAGTTCCTTGGATCAAGAGCTTTTTTACCCGAGTTGTAAGTGGAAAGTTGTAAGTGGAGAGTTGTAAGTGGAGAGTTTTGTAAAGTGTTAGACAGGAAAAACCTCTCTCTCTCTCTGTCTCTGTCTCTCTCTCTCTCTCTCTCTCTTTCTCTCTCTCTCTCTCTCTCTCTCTCTCTCTCTCTCTCTCTCTCTCTCTCTCTCTCTCTCTCTCTCTCTCTCTCTCTCTCTCTCTCTCTCTCTCTCTCTCTCTCTCTCTCTCTCTCTCTCTCTCTCTGTATTTGTTCATCTATCGATCTACCCATCTACCTACCTATCTATCACTCTGTCTATCTACCTATCTATCTATTATTCTATCTATCTATCCATCTACCTATCTATCTGTCTACCTTCCTATCTACCCATCTATCTACCTATCTATTCATCTACCTATCTATCTATTTATATATCTATCTATCTCTCTGTATATCTATTCATCTATCTATCTCTCTGTATATCTATTCATCTATCTATCCACCAATCTATCTATCCACCAATCTATCTATCCACCAATCTATCTATCTGCATATCTATCTATCTATCTATCTATCTCTCTATCTATCTATCTATCTATTTATCTATCTATCTATCTATCTATCTATCTATCTATCTATCTATCTATCTATCTATCTATCTATCTGTCTATCTATCCCCTCAGTAAGAGTGCTAAAATCTAGACAAGAGTCACAATATCCGACATCTGCTGTATCTTGCTCACGGATCAAGGACCAAGTTGCCTGGTTAATTATGCACAAAAACTAATTAATTAGCTCACTCATTAGGCATTCACAAAAAAAAGTGCATAAGCAGGTGTAATTAGCATATTAGCAGCCGGCCTCTCGGGGAGATAAAAATTCTCGAAGGTGATCAAAAAATTCTGGTAGGGTATTTCCCCCCCCCTCAAAAAAATATAAAGGCTATGGAGACTGATGATTTGGCTGTCAGTCGACTGTCAGTTGGCTGTGAGATGGCTGTCAGTTGGCTGTGAGGTGGCTGTTAGTTGACTGTGAGATGGCTGTCAGTAGGATGTGAGATGGCTGCCAGTTGGCTGTGGGATGGCTGTCAGTTGGCTGTGAGGTGGCTGTTAGTTGACTGTGAGATAGCTGTCAGTTGACTGTCAGTTGACTGTGAGATGGCTGTCAATTAGCTATCAGTTCGCTATGAGATGACTGTCAGTTGACTGTCAGTTGACTGTAAGATGGCTGTCAATTAGCTATCAGTTCGCTATGAGATGGCTGTCAGTTGGCTGTTAATTGGGTTGAGTGACTGACGTCTCTTGGGAGTATAAACTAAACCATTGATGTCTTCTGGGAGGTGTTGATGGAGGAATTGAACGACTGATGTTTCTCGAGAGATTGATGTCTCTTGTTGAGATTGATGTCTCCTGTTAAGGCAACGCACAATTTTGCCAATCAAAAGAAACTGTTAACGCCTCTGTTGACGAAAATGAACCTTTCTTCAGCGCAACAGACCCGTTGCTAACATAACAGAGCCTTCTGTTAACGTAACAGAATTACCTGTTAACACACCAGAACCACCTGATAACGCACCGGAACTCCCGTTAAAGCACCAGAATCCTCCTATTAACGCATAGAACCCCCTGTTAACGCAGCAGAACCCGTTTGTTAAGGGACTAAACCTCTCTGTTTACGCACTAAAAGCGACCTGTTAATGCACCATAACCCCCTGATAACGCACCAAATATCTCTGTTAACGCAACAGAACAACCCCCGCTGTTAATGCAACAGAACCCCCGTGTTAACACACCAGAACCCCAGACTGTTAACGCACCAGAACAACTCCCTGTTAACGCACCAGAACAGCCCTCTGTTAACGCACCAGGACAACCCTTTGTTAACGCACCAGAATAACCCCCTCTGTTAACACACCAGAACAGCCTCCCTGTTAACGCACAAGAACAACCCCCTCTCCCTTTTAATGCACCAGAACAGCCCTCTGTTAACGCAATGGAACAGCCCCACGATTAACGCACTAGAACAACCCCCTGTTAATGCAACGGAGCAACCCCCTGTTAACACACCAAAACAACCCCTGTTAACGCACCAGACCAACCCCCACTTAAGCCAACAGAACAACAACTGTTAACGCAACAGTAACCCCCTTCTCCCCCGTTAACGCAACGGAGCACCTCAGTAAACCAAAAAAAAACGGAATATGTTTGTTTTCCGTTGCCCACTTGTCTACAACTTTATTTGTCTGCAAGGACATAATTATTTGCAACAAGAGAACAACGAGCTGCGTAAGTTGATATTCTCTCTTAATAACTAAGACCAGACAAATACTTTTTTTGTCGTCGTTGTTTTTTTGGCCTCTGACGGAAATTTTCATTTAATTTTATTTTTCTTGCAGAATTAAATATATTTTAATTAAGCAAATTTTGTTAATTATTTATTCTGGTTTAAAATTTTGTTCGTTAACACCAGCGTTTTTGTTATTATTATTATCATTATCATTATTATCATTATTATTATTACTAATATTATTATTAATATTATTATTATTATTATTATTATTATTATTATTATTATTATTATTATTATTTATTTTTTTTTTATTTTTTTTATTATCACACCGGCCGATTCCCACCAAGGCAGGGTGGCCCGAAAAAGAAAAACTTTCACCATCCTTCACTCCATCACTGTCTTGCCAGAAGGGTGCTTTACACTACAGTTTTTAAACTGCAACATTAACACCCCTCCTTCAGAGTGCAGGCACTGTACTTCCCATCTCCAGGACTCAAGTCCGGCCTGCCGGTTTCCCTGAATCCCTTCATAAATGTTACTTTGCTCACACTCCAACAGCACGTCAAGTATTAAAAACCATTTGTCTCCATTCACTCCTATCAAACACGCTCACGCATGCCTGCTGGAAGTCCAAGCCCCTCGCACACAAAACCTCCTTTACCCCCTCCCTCCAACCCTTCCTAGGCCGACCCCTACCCCGCCTTCCTTCCACTACAGACTGATACACTCTTGAAGTCATTCTGTTTCGCTCCATTCTCTCTACATGTCCGAACCACCTCAACAACCCTTCCTCAGCCCTCTGGACAACAGTTTTGGTAATCCCGCACCTCCTCCTAACTTCCAAACTACGAATTCTCTGCATTATATTCACACCACACATTGCCCTCAGACATGACATCTCCACTGCCTCCAGCCTTCTCCTCGCTGCAACATTCATCACCCACGCTTCACACCCATATAAGAGCGTTGGTAAAACTATACTCTCCTACATTCCCCTCTTTGCCTCCAAGGACAAAGTTCTTTGTTTCCACAGACTCCTAAGTGCACCACTCACTCTTTTTCCCTCATCAATTCTATGATTCACCTCATCTTTCATAGACCCATCCGCTGACACGTCCACTCCCAAATATCTGAATACGTTCACCTCCTCCATACTCTCTCCCTCCAATCTGATATTCAATCTTTCATCACCTAATCTTTTTGTTATCCTCATAACCTTACTCTTTCCTGTATTCACCTTTAATTTTCTTCTTTTGCACACCCTACCAAATTCATCCACCAATCTCTGCAACTTCTCTTCAGAATCTCCCAAGAGCACAGTGTCATCAGCAAAGAGCAGCTGTGACAACTCCCACTTTGTGTGTGATTCTTTATCTTTTAACTCCACGCCTCTTGCCAAAACCCTCGCATTTACTTCTCTTACAACCCCATCTATAAATATATTAAACAACCACGGTGACATCACACATCCTTGTCTAAGGCCTACTTTTACTGGGAAAAAATTTCCCTCTTTCCTACATACTCTAACTTGAGCCTCACTATTATTATTATTATTATTATTATTATTATTATTATTGCTATTATTATTATTACTAATATTATCATTATTTTTTATTATTATTATTATTATTATTATTATTATTATAATTGTTACTATTATTCTTATTATTATTAACATTATTATTATTATTATTATTATTATTATTATTATTATTATTATTATTATTATTATTATTGCTATTGTTATTTTATTATTATTATTATTATTATTATTATTATTATTATTATTATTATTATTATTATTATTATTATTATTATTATTATTATTGCTATTATTATTATTATTATTATTATTATTATTATTATCATTATTATTATTATTATTATTATTATTATTATTATTATTATTATTATTATTATTATTACTACTATTATTCTTATTATTATTAACATTATTATTATTATCATTATTATTATTATTATTGCTATTATTTTATTATTATTATTATTATTATTATTATTATTATTATTATTATTATTATTATTATTATTATTATTATTGCTATTATTATTTTATTATTATTATTATTATTATTATTATTATTATTATTATTATTATTATTATTATTATTATTATTATTATTATTATTATTATTATTATTGCTATTATTATTATTATTATTATTATTATTATTATTATTATTATTATCATTATTATTATTATTGTTATTATTATTATTATTATTATTTTATTTTTATTTATTATTTTTATTGTTTAAAAATGTAAAGTTCAATATGTGATAAATCAAGAATTTTTTTTTTATTATTATTATTCTTTGGTTATTATTTCCCTCATTTTCTGCTTTTAATTCTTTTTCCATTTTTCCTTATTTTTCCTGATTTTATTCTTATTTTAACTTATTCATCTCGTCTTACTCTTTATTCATTTTCTAATTTACATTTTTTTCCGTCTCTGTCTTCTTTCCTTCATTTCTTTCCTTCTCGTTTCCTCCCTTACATATATATATATCACATTTACACTTTACTGTCTATTTACTATCTATTTTACTCTGGGTTATCATAGTCATCCAGAACGATGATGACTGCTACTATCCACACACACACACAAACACACACACACACACACACACACACACACACACACACACACACACACACACACACACACACACACACACCATTTTTAAAAAAGGAGACAGATAAGAGGCACTAAACTACAGACCAGTGCCACTGACGTGTATAGTATGCAAAGCCATGGTGAAGATTATCAGGAGGAGAGTGGTGGAGCACCTGGAACGGAACAAGCGTTTAAACGCCATCCAGCACGGATTTATGGAAGGCAAATCCTGTGTCACAAACCTACTGGAGTTTTATGATAAAGTTACAGAAGTAAGACAAGAGAGG
>NC_091336.1:6709697-6714697 GCF_038502225.1 Cherax quadricarinatus
TGGGCCAGGCTCGCCTGGTGCTTGCCTGATCAACCTGGCTGTTGCCCCGCATATCCATCACAGCCTGGTTGATCTGGCACCTGGTAAAGATACTTGTCCAGTTTCCTTTTGAAGGCTTCGACACTTGTTCCAGCAGTGTTTCTGATATCTTCTGGTAAGATATTAAATAGTCTGGGACCCCGGATGTTGATACAGTGTTCCTCTATTGTCCCCACCGCACTCCTGCTCCCACTGGGTTCATTTTACACTTCCTGCAATATCTCTCACTCCAGTATGCTGTTATGGCAGTGTGCAGATTTGGGACCAGACCCTCGAGTACTTTCCAGGTATATATTATCATGTATATCTCTCTCCTCCGCTCCAGTGAGTACATGTTCTAGACTTGCAGGCGTTCCAAGTTGTTTAGGTCCATTAGGCGCTGTATAAATATTTTATTAACACATCGGCCGATTCCCACCAAGGCATAGTGGCCCGAAAAAGAAGAACTTTCATCATCATTCACTCCATCACTGTCTTGCCATAGGGGTGCTTTACACTACAGTTATAAAACTGCAACATTAAAACCCCTCCTTCAAAATGAAGACTCTGTAGTTCCCATCTCCAGGACTCAAGTCCGGCCTGCCGGTTTCCCTGAATCACTTCATAAATGTTACTTTGCTCACACTCCAACAGCATGTCAAGTATTTCAAAATCATTTGTCTCCATTCACTCCTATCAAATACGCTCACGCACGCTTGCTGGAAGCCCAAGCCCCTCGCACACAAAACCTCCTTTACCCCTTTCCTCCAACCTTTTATAGGCTGACCTCTACCCCACCTTCCCTCCACTACAGATTTATACACTCTCTTGAAGTCACACTGTTTCGCTCCATTCTCTCTACATCTCACCTCTTGGCGCTATAAAAAGCTCCATCCTGTCACTTCTTCTCCATATTGTTTCATACTATGGAACAATGCTCTTCTCCAGACTGAGGGACTGACCACCTCAAAACTTTAAGGGTGATGGACTGATTACATCGTCTTCAAGTATCTTCTGCTTCTATCAACTTTTCTGTACTTGACTGAAGAAGCCTACTGTGTAGGCGAAACGTTTCATAATAAAGATACCTAACTGTTGCATATGTGTCTTACCTAACAACCTGTCGGTATTTTATACCATTTTAATGTTAAACCTAGCCTAACCTCACCTAACCTAACCTAATCTAATCCTAACTTAACTTAACCTAACCTAACGTAAACCTAGCCTAACCTGACCTGACCTAACCTAACCTAACCTAACCTAACCTCACCTAACTCTCTGTGCTTCCTCACTGATGACAGCGGAAGTTTTCATGATAATTGTTGATAATTGGGGTTTTAATGATAATTTGGCTGCTTTATCAAGAAACTGTTTTGATACCATTTTTGGAAAGTCAGATTTCAATATACACTCTTACATTCTTCCTTCAGTTTTTGAGTAGATAAAAAAAAATAGACGGCTATGACGTGAAAATAATAGGAAATCCATGACTAAAATAGTAACCGTGTTTATGTAAGTGAGGAGAAACTAGGGAAAGAAGTATATATATCTCTCTCTCTCTGTCTCTCTCTCTCTGTCTGTCTGTCTCTCTCTCTCTCTCTCTCTCTCTCTCTCTCTCTCTCTCTCTCTCTCTGTCTCTCTCTCTCTGTCTGTCTGTCTCTCTCTCTCTCTCTCTGTCTCTCTCTCTCTCTCTCTCTCTCTCTCTCTCTCTCTCTCTCTCTCTCTCTCTCTCTCTCTCTCTCTCTCTGTCTCTCTCTCTCTCTCTCTCTCTCTCTCTCTCTCTCTCTCTCTCTCTCTCTCTCTCTCTCTCTCTCTCTCTCTCTCTCTCTCTCTCTCCATCTTATTAACATGCACCCCACATCGCTATCGTCCCTCTGACATTGGGGAGAGGAAGAGAAGGGAAGGAGAGAAGGGAGGGGAAGGGGAGGGAGGGAGAAAGCAGGGGGAGGGGGAGTGGGAGGGGAGAGGGGGAGGAGAAATCGTGGCTCTCTGTGCAATCAATAAATGCAAATGCAGAGACCTCATCTGCCCACAGTCACTGTCTTACTACGCCAGGTCTCTCTCTCTCTCTCTCTCTCTCTCTCTCTCTCTCTCTCTCTCTCTCTCTCTCTCTCTCTCTCTCTCTCTCTCTCTCTCTCTCTCTCTCTCTCTCTCTCTCTCTCTCTCTCTCTCTCTCTCTCTCTCTCTTTCTCTGCTTCACGTTGTTCAACATCACCCCCACTACCACAACCACCACCACTATCATCACATCTACCACACCACCACCAGGACTACCACCACTACCATCACCACCGCTACCAAAGGTACTACTACTACCACCACCAATTCCACCACCTCCACTACCACCACCACTACTACCACCACCTCCACCACTACTACCACCACCACCACTACACGCTCGCCCTCACCACCGTCCACCACCACCACCACTACCACCACCACCACCACCACAACTACCACCACCACCTCCACCACCACTACCACCACTACCACCACCACCACCACCACCACTACCTCACCATCACTCACCACCACTACCACCACTACCTACCTCACTACCACCACCACCACCACCACTACCACCACCACCACCACCACCACCAC
The DNA here is from genome assembly GCF_038502225.1 of Cherax quadricarinatus. Taxonomy (NCBI): domain Eukaryota; kingdom Metazoa; phylum Arthropoda; class Malacostraca; order Decapoda; family Parastacidae; genus Cherax; species Cherax quadricarinatus. Next base: position 6,712,320 of record NC_091336.1, read on the forward strand.
CACTACCACCACTCACCACCACCTCCACCACCACTACCACCACCACCACCACCACTATCACCACTACCACCACTACCACCACTACCACCACCACCACCACTACCACCACTCCACCACCACCACCTCCACCTGCCACCACCTCACCACCACCACTACCACCACTACCACCACTACCACCACTACCACCACCTACCACCACTACCACCACCACCACCACCACCACCACCACTACCACCACTCACCACCACCACTCCACCACCACACCACCACTACCACCACCCACCACCACCACCACAACCACCACCACCACCACCACTCCACCACCACTGCCACCACCACTCCACCACCACTACCACCACTACCACCACTACCACCACTACCACCACCACCACACCACCACCACCAACTACCACCACCACCACTACCACCACCACCACCACCACTACCACCACTACCACCACACCTCACCACCACCTACTCCACCACCACCACCACCACCACCACCTCCACCACCTCACCACCACTCACCACCACCTACCACCACCACCACAACCTACCACCACCACCACAACCACCACCACTACCACCACTCACCACCACTACCATCCACTACCACCACCTACCACCTACCCCACCTACCACTCACCACCACTACCACCACCACCACCACCACTCCACCACCACTACCACCACCATCCACCACCACTACCACCACCTCCACCACCACCACCACCAACCACCACAACCACCACCACCACCACCATCACCACCACTACCACCACCTACCACCACTCACCACCACTCACCACCACTACCACCACCTCACCACCACCACCAACCACCACCACCACCAACCACCACCACCACCAACCACCACCACCACCACTACCACCACTACCACCACTACCACCACTACCACCACTACCACCACTACCACCACTACCACCACCACCACCACTACCACCACTACCACCACTACCACCACTACCACCACTACCACCACTACCACCACTACCACCACTACCACCATAGCTCTCTACAATACAAAAGTCTTCATTATTATAATATCTTTGTAAGTATTGTGATGTGTCTGTGTATCTACTTATCTAATAAGTATCCCCCAAAGCAGGATACCCAGAGCCTTGCTTATATTTACCTTGATCTGTTTTAGGTATCCATCAGAGGGATACCTAATTTCTTTGTTAAGGTTTTAAGCCTCACTGTTTCCATATAGCTTAAGAACACCTCTTCGGATAGGTTTCAAACTTTCAACTTATAGGAAGAGTCGGCTTGTTTTTGGGCCTTTTAGGTATCAATTTAGCTTTCTTTTTACCACAAGAGCCGTCTCCCTCCCAGGCTGGGTGACTTCTTAATAAAAGAAAAAAACATCCACCATTATTCATTCAATAGTTGTCTTGCCAGAAGTATGTACACATCACAATTCAAATGACTCTCTGAACTGCAACATCACAGCTCCTCCGCCAGGGTGCAGCCACTGCACTTCCCACCTCCACAAACCAAGTCTGGTTAACCGGTTGTTGTTTTGCTCTCACTTCAACAGCACATCAAATCTTCAAAATCACTTGTCTCCACTTACTCCGATCTAGCACGATCATTCACACCTGCTGGAGGATCAAGTTTTGGATTGATTTTAGGCTGTGCATACCTGGAGGGTGTTACAGGGGTCAACGCCCCCTCGCCCCGGTCCATAACCAAGGGAGATAATGTGGTAATTTCACTGATCAAGTTTGGATACTGTTTTCTAGGAGCTGAGGTTATGTGTGTGTGGGAGACTTTCTAGGGTGATGCTGAGACTCCTCAGTCCTTCACCTCCTCTGAGGTTTACTTCCCGGTAGTCTGTGAAACCTTCTTCCGAGTAGGTTTCAAACCTTTAGATTTGGGGCTGTTCAGGTATTGGTGACGCTGCGATGGCTTGGCAGCGGGTTTTCTGACGTACGTCAAAATTGCAATGTTTGTGTGTACCTCATATTTATTTTTGTAGTTAATCTCTCTCTCATGTGAATATCCTTCTTTTTTCTTGGTTTTTATTTTTGTCTCTCACTTGCTTACTCCCTTCTTTCTTCTATTTCTTCCTCACTCTCTCCCATTAATCCTTCCCTTACACGTTCCGTCCTATCTTTTCCTCATCTTATTCTCTCCTTCCCTCTTCCCCTCTCAAACACTCAATCCCTCACTATCTCCCTCCCACTCTCCCTCTTCTTTCTTTACTCTCTCTCTCTCTCTCTCCCACTCCTTCCTCTCTTCGTCCCTCCTCCATCTCTCCCTCCCTCCCTCCCCAGCTCTCTCAAGGCACCTTCCGCTTCAAGAGGTTACATCCCAGCTTCAAGAAGACTGTTTACATTGGCCTTGAGGAAGGT
>NC_091336.1:6724697-6744697 GCF_038502225.1 Cherax quadricarinatus
GGAAAGTAGAGAAGGCCCGAAGCTAATACAGTAAGGGACTTTTTCTTACTTCATTTTTGGCCTGACGTGAGTCCAGGGTGGACCGAAGCGTCGTCAGAAAGTTTCTATCCTAAGTTTGGGGTTTTGGTGAGTTGTTACAGTTACGGTGATGCTTAGACAGTGACAGAGTAAATTTTTTTACTGGTCTCCTGAAGAACAAAATACCATAACTTAGACCATTGTCTGTATACTTTTATTCAGGGCCTCACCTTATTAATCTCTCTCTCTTTCTTTCTTTCTCTCTCTCTCTCTCTCTCTCTCTCTCTCTCTCCTCTATCTATCTATCTATCTATTTATCTATCTATCTAACTATCTATCTATCTATCTATCTATCTATCTATCTATCTATCTATCTATCTATCTATCTATCTGTCTGTCTATCTTCCCCACTAACCATAGGAACAATGCAGTAGACCTACCTACTGGCCATTTCATATAAGAAAGACGTACATACCTTTGATGACTTCCACAATTCAAAATAGGATAAGTTCCCCACCCCTAACTATCTCGCATGTCATGAACACATCATCTCTGATTCTCCTCTCCAGTGATCCAGTGATGTGAGGTTCATCTCCGAGTCGAGTCACTGAGCACACAGGTCAGTCTGTGTGGGAACGTATTCTATTTCTTTCGATTTGCTTTATGTGTGACTAATACAACGTGGGTGAGATGCACAAATTACTAGCAGATTGGAGACAGAAGCTTATGACGACGTTTCGGTCCGACTTTGGCCATTTACAAGTCACAAGTGTGATTTGTGTATTGTTCCAGTCACGGTATTGTGATTATTTGTTCTCTCTGGTGCAATAGTGAATAGCTAAGGAGTATGAAGACAGAGGCTCAAGTTACCAAGCAAATTCTTATTGGAGCCATGCTTAGCTGTGTATAGAGCTTTGTCAAGCTTACACAGAGCGAAACGTTGTCTCGGTGAAAACCTGGAACTAGTGTATTTCAGAGTGGAGGAAATACTGAAAACGAAATCTCGACTGAAAATCGAAAATGCCGATGACCAGATGGCGTTGCACTTGACTTAGTGCCATGACTCACGAAATCATAATAAAACGATTTCAAAGAAACCAGGGAACGGGTGGGGGTTGAACCCATGGCCAGTGAGTCGTAAAACTCCGGGCCAGTGCTTAAGGTTTGATTTCTAGCACAGACGTTCAGGGATTTTTCAGACAGGACTAAGTGAGGGGTCACTGCTGGCTCTGCATACTCTCTAGCACTGGACTTACTCACGTTGTGTACAGTGACCTGAAGGACACCTCCTTCAGAATCCTGAAGGATTAGCATTTTTTAACATTGTGTGTTCTGCTGATGTGTGTGTATGTGTGTGTGTGTGTGTGTGTGTGTGTGTGTGTGTGTGTGTGTGTGTGTGTATGTGTGTGTGTGTGTAAATATTTGTGTGTGCGCCTGAATGAGCTATTTCTGGGTGTTGTCATTTGCATATCAGCCGCTACGGTAATGTTGTCTCTCTATCTCCATCTCTTTCTCTCTCTCTCTCTCTCTCTCTCTCTCTCTCTCTCTCTCTCTCTCTCTCTCTCTCTCTCTCTCTCTCTCTCTCTGTCTCTCATATCACCTCTACATCCACTTCTTCCACTACATTCTACAAGTCTCTAACACCCTCCCACTCCCGCTTCCTCCAGGACAAGCCAAGAAATCCAGTAGTCTGGCTTGTTTACACTGGGTTCCTTAGGTCTTCTCTCCCAGGATGTAACACAACAGGCAACTAACTCCCAGGTACCTATTTATTGCTAAGTGAACAAGGGCAACAGCAGGTACAGAGGGGACACGTTACAGAACAAGCCTTTACTGGGACAACGTTTCGCCCTGCAGAGTTTCGTCAAATCGAAAGCATGATAAAACTCTACACGGAGCAAAAAGTTGTCCCACTGTAAACTTGTTTCGAAATGTGTTGAGAGATTTGCTCACACGTTTCGCCCACCATCATATTGATCCCAAGTTTGCTATTGTGTGTGAGGCCAACGATTCCTTCCCTGCCTCTTTAGTTTCTTCTTCATTTCTTTCCTATTACCTTCCCTTATTATCCTACTTCCACTTTTACCTATCCTCTCATACTCCTCACAACCATATCAACCTCAACCTCCCCTCTCCCCCTCTCCCCCTCTCCCCCTCAACTACCTTCAACACTCCCCTCTTCCCTCTTCAACCACTCTTTACTCCTGCCTTCCATCTATTTACCCTCCCCTCTTCTGCACGTCTACTGACGGTGCTGCTGACGGAGGCCCCGCTGGCAGTACGTAATGGCTTTCTGATTGGCTTATAGGCTGGAGGGGCAAGTCATATAAGTGTCAGGGTGATCGGCTGTGCTGAGAGCCTTTAGTACCCAGCTTAGAACAGGTCAGTTATGTTTTGCACTCTGCCTGTACCCTACCTTTCTTCTTCTCTTTCTCTCTCTTTTTCCATTTCTCCATTCCCTCGTGCGCTTCCCGGAAAAAGAGAGAGAGAGAAATACAAAGAGTAACCATGGGGACTCAAAGAGCTTACAATGCAAACAATAACATAAGAAAGAATGTTGGATAGGCTGTGTGGAGAGCTGTGTGGGTGTGTATCGCGTGAGGTACCAGTCAGCTCGCGTGCGATTTAGCGACATTAGCGCTAAATGCGGGCGATACCCGCGGCGATAGCGAGTGATACCCGCGCACTTAATGCTGCCGCAAGTATACCAAAGCGGGGGGATAAGAAGTGGAATGATACCCATCCCTAAAACACGCTAGATAAAAGATAATAGGCTTAGGGATGACTATCCCTTAGAGCGTCACATCAAAGCTCCCCTCCTAGCTTCCCCTCTCTCCTTCCTCCTCTCTTTCTCTCTCTCTCTCTCCCTCTCTCTCTCCCATCCCCTTACTCCCTGCCTCATCCCATTGCTCCCATCTACACTCTTATTTGCATACTTGGCCCTCTCCCGTAGATCGTGTACTGGGTGGTGGTGATGGTGGTGATAGCCTGGGAGGTGGTGGTGGTATTGATGAATTGGTTGCGGTGGTTATAGTGGTGGTTGTCTTTGAGGGATGATGGTGATTGTGGTGGTGATGGGTAGGTGAGTGTGGAGGGGCTGTTGAAGGGTGGTGGGGAGGTAGCATTAATGGGGAGGTGTTGAAGGATGAGGGGAGGTGCTGAAGGAGGAGAGGAGGTGCTGAAGGATGATAGGGAGGTGCTCAAGGATGATGAGGAGGTGCTGAAGAATGATGGGGCGGTGTTGAAGGATGATGACGAGGTGCTAAAGAATGATGGGGAGGTGTTAAAGGATGATGAGGAGGTGCTGAAGAATGATGGGGAGGTGTTGAAGGATGATGACGAGGTGCTGAAGAATGATGGGGAGGTGCTGAAGGATGGGAGAAGGTAGTATTAATGGGGGAGGTAGTTAATATGGTGGTGATATTGCTGATTTGAAAAATGACTGTACTCACCTAGTTGTGAGTGAGGGGTGTCGATTCACCGCTCCCTAGCCAGTATGATTGAGAAGCAGATAATGATGATAACTCGTGGTTAATGAGGGATGATTCATGGGGATACCCATTCATCATACGCTATCCCCATTAAAACGTTATCCCATCTTTAAGATGTCTAGAAATGTATACTCAGTTCCTAGATCCTTCCTCCCTTCCTCACCCTTCCTTAATTCCTTCCTTCCTTCCTTCCTTCCTTCCTTCCTTCCTTCCTTCCTCCCTTCCTTAATTCCTCCCTCCCTTCCTTCCTCCCTTCCTCACCCTTCCTTCCTTCCTTCCTTCCTTCCTTCCTTCCTTCCTTCCTTCCTTCCTTCCTTCCTCCCTTTCTTCCTTCCTTCCTTCCTCACCCTTCCTTCCTCCCTTCCTTCCTCCCTCCTTCCTTCTTTCATTCCTTCCTTCCTTCCTTCCTTCCTTCCTTCATCCCTTCCTTCCTTCCTTCCTTCCTCCCTTCCTCTGTTCCTTCCTTCCTTCCTTCCTTCCTTCATCCCTTCCTTCCTTCCTTCCTCCCTTCCTCTGTTCCTTCCTTCCTTCCTTCCTTCATTCCTCCCTTCCTTCCTTCCTTCCTTCCTTTCTTTCTTCCTTCCTTCCTGCCTTCCTTCCTTCCTTCCTTCCTTCCTTCCTTCCTCCTTCCCTTCCTTCCTTCCCTCCTCCCTCCTCCTTCCTCCTTCCCTTCCTTCCTTCCTCCTTCCTTCCTTCCTTCCTTCCTTCCTCCCTTCCTTCCTTTCTTCCTTCCTTCCTTGCTCTCTTCCTTCCTTCCTTCCTTCCTTCCTCCCTTCTTCCCTTCCTTCCTCCCTTCCTTACTTCATTCCTCCTTTCCTTCCTTCCTCCCTCCTTCCTTCCTTCCTTCCCTTCCTTCCTTCCTTCCTTCCTTCCTTCCTTCCTTCCTTCCTCACTTCCTTCCTTCCTTCCTTCCTTCCTCCCTTCCTTCCTTCCTTCCTTCCTTCCTTCCTTCCTTCGTCCCTTCTTTCCCTTCCTTTCCTTCCTTCCTTCCTTCCTTTTCTTCTTTCCTTCCTTCCTTCCTTCCCTTCCTTCCTTCTTCCTTCCTTCCTTCCTTCACTCATTCATTCATTCATTCATTCATTCATTCATTCATTCATTCCTCCCTCCCTTCCTTCCTTCCTTCATTCCTTCTTTCCTTCCTTCCTTCCTTTCTTCCTTCCTTCCTTCATTCCTTCCTTCCTTCCTTCCTTCCTTCCTTCCTTCCTTCCTTCCTTCCTTCCTTCCTTCCTTCCTTCCTTCCTTCCTTCCTTCCTTCCTTCCTTCTTTCTTTCTTTACTTCCCTTCCTTTCCTTTCCCTTCCTTCTTCCTTCCTTCCTTCCTTCTTCCCTTCTTTCCCTTCCTTTCCTTCCTTCCTTCCTTCCTTCCTTCCTTCCTTCCTTCCTTCCTTCCTTCCTTCCTTCCTTCCTTCCTTCCTTCCTCCCTTCCTTCCTTCCTTCCTTCCTTCCTTCCTTCCTTCCTTTCTTCTTCCTTCTTTCCTTCCTTCCTTCCTTTCTTCCTTCCTTCCTTCTTTTCTTCCTTCCTTCCTTCCTTCCTTCCTTCCTTCCTTCCTTCCTTCCTTCCTTCCTTCCTCCCTTACTTCCTTCCTTCCTTCCTTCCTTCCTTCCTTCCTTCCTTCCTTCCTTCCTTCCTTCCATTTCTCCTTCCCTTCCTTCCTTTCTTCCTTCCTTTCCTCCTTCCTTTCTTCCATCCTTCCTTCCCTCCTTCCTTCCTTCCTTCCTTCCTTCCTTCCTTCCTTCCTTCCTTCCTTCCTTCCTTCCTTCCTTCCTTCCTTCCTTTCTTCCTTCCTTTCTCCCTTCCTTCCTTCCTTCCTTCCTTCCTTCCTTCCTTCCTTCCTTCATTCATTCATTCATTCATTCATTCATTCATTTCTCCCTCCCTTCCTTCCTTCCTTCCTTCCTTCCTTCCTTCCTTCCTTCCTTACATTGTTCACTTTCTCCTTCCTTCCTTCCTTCCTTCCTTCCTTCCTTCCTTCCTTCCTTCCTTATTTGCATATAACATTTATATACTTGTATACACAAGGTATACATCAATATACACAATATATTAATTTATATACTAAATGCACTGTATATACTAATATACTATATACTATATACTAATATACTGTATATACTGTATATACTAAATACACTGTATGCACTGATATACACAATGTATACACTTATACACACAATGTATACACATGCATACACAACGTATACACCTACACACAGTATACACTTGCGTGCACAATTTATTATTATTGTTATTATGATGATGATGATAATCAATAATAATAATAATAATATATTATAATACATAATATAATACACATTAATACAATAATAATAATATTATTATTATTATTATTATTATTATTATTATTATTATTATTATTATTATTATTATTATTATTATTATTATTCAATAAAGATATCCAGGTGTTGCAGAGGTGTATTATTCATCAATAAAGCTCTACACTGAGCGACACATCGCTTTATGAAGCTCTACATTGAGCGAAACATTGCTTTGAAAAGCGATGTTTCGCTCAGCGTATAGCGAAACGTTTCCCCAATCAAAAAAAATACTCTGGACTCAGTGAGTTGGGTTGTTAATAACTTGGAATATTCATGTTGACAGCTGAGACCGACACCGGAAGTTGCACACACACACAGAGGGAGAGAAACGTAGAGGCGAAACATCGCCGCTCGAAAATGAGCTACCTTGGGAAATGCACAGCGTAGCGAGTTCAAACCTAACGTAGATTAAAAAAAAAAATAGAATAAAAACTGTCTGGTGAACAAATAATTAAGTTCTCGATCTGTTGTTGTGTGTTCAACTGAACAGTTATCAAAGCTCTTAGCCTAGTTTTGCGTGCGCCTGTGTTCCATTGAACAGATACTGCTTCATTTATTGTAACGTTCATATTGAACAAAGACTGTCTGGTTTATTGTTGAGTTCAAATTGGACAGATAATAATGTTCCTGATCTATTGTTACGTGTTCAGATGAACACGTAACAATAGACCAGTAGTAACATGTTCAACTAAACAGAGAACATTTAGTGCCTAGGCGACATTTTTCTGTTCGCGTGTTCCTAATGATAGGTAAAATAAAAGGCTTAAAAAAGGCCTTACAGAGGGTTTCATCAGTCTGTTGTTGAACTGTATCAGGGGGGGTCACCGCCCCCCGCGGCGTGGTCCCAGACCAGGTCTTGTGAGGCTGACCAGTTTTAGATTTCAAGACATCGATGGTGAAAGTCACTGTGATCTAAGGAGGAGGAGGGATTGACAGTGATTCACTGAAAGAGAGTTGGCACTGTTTTTACTGTCTTTGGCACTGTTTCTAATGTCTTTGGCACTGTCTTCAGTGTCTTTGGCACTGTCTTCAGTGTCTTTGGCACTGTCATCATTGCCGCTGGCGCTGTCTTCAGTGCTTTTGGCACTGTTTGCACTGTCCTTGACATTGTCTTCAGTGTATTTGGCACTGTCATGACTGTCGTTGGCACTGTCTTCAGTGTCGCTGGCACTCTCCTCGCATGCCCCTTCGAGGTACTCTGAAATAAACACAAGAGTACGTCCTATTTATCTTCTCTGAGTCCAGAGGAACAGCGGTGACTCGTGAGAGTACCATAAATAAAAGGAGGAAGAGTGGTAAGGAAAGGAGGAGGAGGAGGAGGAGGAGGAGGAGGAGGAGGAGGAGAGGAGGAGGATGAGCAGGAGGAGGAGGAGGAGGAGGAGGAGGAGGAGGATGAGGAGCAGCAATAAGATGAAGAGGAGGAGTAGGATGAGGAGTCAGGAGGAGAAGGAACTAAAGACACAGCGAGGAATATAACGCTGAAGAAGCGGAAACGAGACAGGAGAAGAAGAAGCAAGATTGACTGAATCCCACATTTTTACGGATGGAACTGACAGATGGGTTGACAGACCCAACTCCTAAAATCACTACCACTGTCAAACGAACAGCTGAAGATGGGGAGGAAAGGAGTAATGGCCGAAGACCCAAAGGATGGGGGAGCCCAAGATGGAACGTTGCTTAAAAACATAACTTCCCTCTCCCCATCCTCTCCCCACGACTGAGAATCCAGGGAGTATAAATAAAAAAAAAAGCTTGAGAGAAGTTGCAGCTTGATGCAAGTTGTGAAATATGGCTGATGCCTTCAGGTCCTGGCAACAAGGAGGAACCAGTAGCTCCAACGGCACCATTTTCTTTCAGCGTCGAGGACTCCCAGTGAGAACTTGTGGGAGGAGTGCTTGTGGTACGTTGCTGGTGGTGGGGGTGGTAGTGGCAGGGAGAAGCTGATGTGTTGTGGTGGTGGTGGTGGTTTGAGAGAGAGAGAGAGGGTGTAAGAGCGTGGGTAGAGCTGAAGAGAGTGAGAGTGAGAGAGAGAGAGAGAGGCCAGACTTGCAGGCTCACAGCTCTCACCCGCCATTTGCATGTATTGATCCTGGCCGTGGTTCCTGTCGTCGGGGATACGGTCATCGCAGCCTCGCTGCTGGAGGCTACCAGGGGGAAGGGGGCGCCTCTACCCCTGCAGGAGCACTGCTAAAGGGTTACACTAAAGGGATGGAAGACTATACTCAAAGGGGAATACCTTCCGAGGAGGGGACTTTTACCAATGTTTCAATTCTCTATCTTTTATCCTCTGGCAAACCCACACGTACAAACAACTGTACGTAACTACTCTTTACAACACACACACGCACGCACTCAAACACAGTCACGTATTAACATACACATGTAAAAACAAGCAAGAGCGCACACAACCACACAAAAAAATACACACAAATACATACCATGTATTTTTTTTATATTAGAAATTACCACTTCACGAGACCAGCTACACTATGTGGTTAATCTCTCTCTCTCTCTCTCTCTCTCTCTCTCTCTCTCTCTCTCTCTCTCTCTCTCTCTCTCTCTCTCTCTCTCTCTCTCTCTCTCTGAGTATCTCGTTACCAATTTTATTAATTCATGAGTTTTAACTCAGTCATCAACTCACCTGCCAAAGACAGTCAATTAATTTACAGAAATGTCCAAAATTTATTGAAAAATTTATTAGCATTGTTTACAGTGGTAAAAATATCAGGAGAGGCGCTGAATTTATTGTTTTGATATTTCAGTAGCAGTGGTGGTGGTAGTAGCAGAGGTAGTAGTAGCAGTAGTAATGGTAGTATAGTCGGAATAATAGTAGTAGTAGTAGTAATGGTAGTAGTAGCAGTAGCAGTAGCAATTGTGGTATTAGTAATAGTAGTGGCAGTAGTAATAGAAGTATTAGTAACAGTAGTAATGGCAGTAGTAGCTTTAGTAATATTAGTAATAGTATTAGTAACAGTAGTAGTAGTAATGGCAGCAGTAGCAGTAAAAGTTTCTCGTTGTTTGGGATGGTCATGATGGTCACCGTTTAGCTGGAGGTTCTTCCACATCAACGGAGGAATGGTGGAACTAGCAGAAACGGTAATGGATAAAATGTCTGGCTGTGTAAAACATTAAATAACACTGCAGCCACAGAATCACCACATCTACCACCACTATCAACCACCACCATCACAGCAACAATTACCACATCAACAGCAACAACAGTGCCCACAACAACAGCAGCCACAGCATCAGCCACCACCACAACAATCACTATCACCACCACAAACGGCGAGAGTGGTGGTGGTAGAGGCTGGAGTGGACCATGCTTTAAGGTCCAATATACCAACTAACAGCAGCGGCCACTTCCGCAAGCACCTGCCCGAAATTAATGCAAATAAATACACTGGTCTTCAGAGATACTTTTCAACATTCTGACAAAATGAAATCCAAACTATTTGTTTTAACAGTGACACACACACACACACACACACACAAACACACACACACACACAAACACACACACACACACACACACACACACACACACATACATATATACACACCAGGATCCTAACATATCACAAATCACACCACGGATGAAAAAATAACTGGAAACGTGGTACATGAATCAATAGAAGAATGAAAAAAAAAAAGCTGAATTAAACGAATCAAGATTTCACATAGGCAAGACAAATTGAGATGATAAACACATGCAGTATTCCCAGCCTAGAGTCAAGTGATGAGGAAAAAGAAGATAGGATGAGGACTGGTTCTTTCAACCGTCAGTTGCGGAGTTTCTAAATATAAAGAGGTTTAAAGAGAGATGAATCGCATGCTCACATATTAGGTCCAGTCAGAATAGGGAGAATTAGCAGCTGTTATGTATAACCTATTACCAAATGAAGAGCGAAACGTTTCGATTACAGAACGATAATGATTATCATAATGACAGTGGAAACCCGAGCTCGCCTGAGGGTATCGAAGCTCATTCATGGGGGATTTCACCCATAAAAACAATGACAGGGAAAGTTGAGAATTACCCTGACGAATGGATACGTGAAGTGGGAAAAAATGGTAGCATGTCAAGGAATACAACAAGAGGATAACCAGAAGGAAAGACCCGTCGTTATTTGATGTGGTCGTCACCTGCAGCACTTTTGACGTTCAAGAAATTGACTGTAGGAGGCTTATAAAAGTTAGGATTCACACAACACAGGGTTTCCAATACAAGGCGGAAGAAAACTAGGAAAAACAGAGCAAGAGGAAAAAAACAGATTTCAGAAAACAAAAATTCTTTTGTGATTTCAGAGGAGAGAATTTTTTAATGAAGTTTAATGGAAAGAGGAGTTAAAAAGACTGATGAGGAATGAGATGATGGAGCACTTAGCTGAAAAATGCAGACGGGGAAAAATATATTCCTAGGAAAATGGAGAAATAAATACCCAAGAGAAATATATACACAGGAGAGGTATACACCCAGGAGAAATATGTGCCCAGAAGATGAATAGGCAATGATAAAATAAAAAAGAGGCTGTGGTTCACCCCCCAGTAATACAATGGTGCTAAAAGTGCAAGAGAATCGAAAAATTAGGGAAAACGAAGGTTAAATTTGAAGTGAAGCTGTTGCAAGCACATCGAAAGGAAGACGATTGATAAGGCCTGCTGTGCAGGCGGAACTTTTCTCAGTAAAGATATCTAGATGTTGCACACATGCGTCTTATTCATCTTATTGTCAGTATTGTGCCTTTGATCTGATCATGGCAGAAGATCAAGGAATAAGGAAGAAGGGATGACACTGAGGTAGAGAAACTGTGTCCCACCACCAGAAATACCCATGAGAATTATGTCAACATTCTGAAGACCAGAAAACAGCAAAATACCTTGCCAGTATTCATGCAAGATCACAGTAAAGCAGCAGTGAAGTATTGGCTTGTATTTTTAATGAGCAATTGCCTCAGGAGAAGAAATGAAGACGTGCCGAAACAGTTGGAAAATCTTGGAGCTCAACGAGACGCAGAAAGGATTTAAAGAATGTAAATCCTGTTATACAAACCTATTAGAGGACTTGAACAAGGTAACAGAGATCTAGCAGGAATGAGAGAGATGAGAAGTCTGCGTATTTCTGCACTCTTCGGAGGCACTTGATATTGTTCCCCCACAATAGACTAAGACGTAAACTTGAAGAGCAGGTTGGAATGATGGGAAATGCACAACGCTCGCTGGAACAAGGATTGCCTAAGCGGAGGAAGACAGAGACTGGTGGTCCAGGAAGATATATGGAAGTCCAGCGTCTCACAAGGATCAGTACTGGGACCACTTTTTCTTATATAAGTGAAGGACACGTCTGACGAAGCACGATTCCTGCGTATCAATGTTTTCCTACCTTTTGTTTACCTGCAGTGAACACCTGTAGCCGCCGATCCGAATGTGGCGTCCGCCGAGTATGTTATAATTTATTCGACGTTCGTCACATAACCATTGGCATGATCTCTCGACCAGTAAACTGGCTGTTCAGTGTATAGCAGTTCTGGGGCCCCAATACCGTATTTATTATTCAGCTCAGACCACCAATAAGGTGATATCCAGTTCCTCAGCAAAGGTGACGTCACACCTGCCTGCCTGTTTGAGTGGTAGACCCTCGCTTTTGAACATAAGAAAGAAGGAACACTGCAGCAGGCCTACTGACCCATGCGAGGCAAGTCCAAGTCTCCTACCGGTATGCCACTGACCCAATCTAGTCAGATCCAGGTCACATCCACTTAAGGAAAAAGCACGGCATCTGACCTACTAGCACAAGCTAATCAGGTCCAACTCACACCAACCTACACCCAGTCGGTAGATTACGTATGACTGGTCAGGAAAGAAGACAAGTATTTCCTGATGCGGGTCTTAGTCATACGATGACCCACCACTGGAGCTTTTAGTCACCTGGTCGAGGCCTTCTTCTGGCTTACCAATCTACCTCCTTAAAAACTTGGTAATATTATAGTAATATTATTGTAACGTGATTTCTCTCTCCACCCATGTCCTTAATCATATATTTTACACCATCCACGAAGTGTGGCACGAAACGTGCAGTCGCTTCTGGAAGATTATTTACGTGTACGTGAAGGCAACAGGACCAACACCGATCCTTGAGGAACCCCACTCATCATCCTCACACTCTCACTCCTCTGTATTGACACTTTCTCATTATCTTTCAAGTATTCGCTAATTTACTTGCTCACTTTCTCAATTATTTCTTCCTGTTCTAGTTCTGGATCAATTTCTGGCAGATTACGGCTTCAACCCCATTTTTTTTTCTTTTGCTGTACAGGAAAATGTATATGATTCTGTCACGTATTTGTATGTGTTTATCAATTTCTAATTACCTATTTTTTTTTATTTCAGGAGTCGAGTCTGAAGCTGAAGCTGCGCCTCTCAAGTGACTGTGATCGAGGTCGCTTCTTTATTTTTTAGTCTGGTGGGTCTTAATCATACCTATTCTCAAAACTTCGCATGGAGTTGGTTTTCACTATGTCGCCACTGAGATGATAACACTTGCAAGAAGCAGGTGGCTCTTCCCAGTCTTTTACTTCCTAGTGTTTGTGTATGTCCTTGCCTATTTGTACTTACCTATTTGTGGTTGCAGGGGTCGATTCATAGCTCCTGACCCTGCCTCTTCATGTGAATGTGCAGCTATGTATTTGAAGTCGCAGGATCGTCTAGTTTCGTGTTTGGCTTGTCATAAAATCAACATTCGCCAGTACTTGTAGCACATTCTACATTCTCATTAATCTCACTTCAGTGTTTACAACTGTGGCTTCATGTTGACGGGATTTAAGAAATCTTCTTATCTGTTCTACCTCATCCTCAGTAGGCTTATGTATTGTTGATTCTTGTGTTGTGTTGTTGAATGTTGTTACATGTTGTTGAATGTTGTTACATGTTGTTAAATGTTGTTACATGTTGTTAAATGTTGTTACATGTTACTGAATGTTGTTACATGTTGTTGAATGTTGTTACATGTTGTTGAATGTTGTTACATGTTGTTAAATGTTGTTACATGTTGTTAAATGTTGTTACATGTTGCTGAATGTTGTTACATGTTGTTGAATGTTGTTACATGTTGTTGAATGTTGTTACATGTTGTTGAATGTTGTTACATGTTGTTAAATGTTGTTACATGTTGTTGAATGTTGTTACATGTTGTTGAATGTTGTTACATGTTGTTGAATGTTGTTACATGTTGTTGAATGTTGTTACATGTTGTTAAATGTTGTTACATGTTGTTGAATGTTGTTACATGTTGCTGAATGTTGTTACATGTTGTTGAATGTTGTTACATGTTGTTGAATGTTGTTACATGTTGTTGAATGTTGTTACATGTTGTTAAATGTTGTTACATGTTGTTGAATGTTGTTACATGTTACTGAATGTTGTTACATGTTGTTGAATGTTGTTACATGTTGTTGAATGTTGTTACATGTTACTGAATGTTGTTACATGTTGTTGAATGTTGTTACATGTTGTTAAATGTTGTTACATGTTGTTATCGTGTCTCCTCTCGCTCCTTCCCATCAGAAACGAAGAAATTTGTAATATTTTCAATCTTTGTAGTGTTGTGAGTGTGTTGCTGTGTTCTTTGCTGTTCCCCTCGTCAACCAGTGGAAGTACTGTAGTGTTGTGAGTGTGTTGCTGTGTTCTTTGCTGTTCCCCTCGTCAACCAGTGGAAGTACTGCAGTGTTGTGAGTGTGTTGCTGTGTTCTTTGCTGTTCCCCTCGTCAACCAGTGGAAGTACTGCAGTGTTGTGAGTGTGTTGCTGTGTTCTTTGCTGTTCCCCTCGTCAACCAGTGGAAGTACTGTAGTGTTGTGAGTGTGTTGCTGTGTTCTTTGCTGTTCCCCTCGTCAACCAGTGGAAGTACTGCAGTGTTGTGAGTGTGTTGCTGTGTTCTTTGCTGTTCCCCTCGTCAACCAGTGGAAGTACTGTAGTGTTGTGAGTGTGTTGCTGTGTTCTTTGCCGTTCCCCTCGTCAACCAGTGGAAGTACTGTAGTGTTGTGAGTGTGTTGCTGTGTTCTTTGCCGTTCCCCTCGTCAACCAGTGGAAGTACCTGTAGTGTTGTGAGTGTGTTGCTGTGTTCTTTGCTGTTCCCCTCGTCAACCAGTGGAAGTACCTGTAGTGTTGTGAGTGTATTGCTGTGTCTGTCTGTTTCTCTTCCTCCCTTCTCCACCCGAGAGTAAATTCTGATATTTCTAGCCGATAGAACCGGGCGAAATATATTTGGTTTCTCTTGGGCTTGAGATCCTGCATTTACATATATTGATTCTCAGTTAGGCCGCAGTGCCTGCCAGGACCCTGGCACCCTCCAGTGCCTCCCTCTCTCTCCTCTCCCTTCCCTCCCCTCCCTCCAGACTTCCTCTATACCTCCTCTACCTCCAAACAACCACCCTCCCCTCCACACCATCCAACCAACACGGCAGTAATGAACCCAAGTATCAACACAACCCTCCACCACCTCGATCACTACTACTACTACTACTACCACTGCTACTACTACTACTACTACTACTACTACTACTACTACTACTACTACTACTACTACTACTACTACCACTGCTGCTACTACTACTACTACTACTACTACTACTACTACTACTACTACCACTGCTGCTACTACTACTACTACCACTGTTGCTACTATTACTGCCACTATTACTACTACTACTACTACTACCACTGCTGCTACTACTAGTACTATCACTATTACTACTAATACTACCACTGCTGCTGCTTCTACTACTACCACTACTACTACTACTACTACTACTACTACTACTACTACCACTGTTGTTACTATTACTACTACTATTACTACTACTACTACCACTACTACTACTAATACTAATGCTACTACTACTGCTGCTGCTACTAGTACTACTACCACAACTGTTGCTATTACTACTACTATTACTACTACTACTACTACCACTACTGCTACTACTACCATTACTACTACTACCACTGTTGCTACTACTACTACCACTACTACTACTACTACCACTGCTGCTACTACTACTACTACTACCATTACTACTACTACTACCACTGTTGCTACTACTACTACCACTACTACTACTACCACTGCTGCTGCTACTACTACTACTACCATTGCTGCTGCTGCTACCACTACTGCTAGTACTACTACCACCACCACTATTTCTAATCCCACCACTACTAATACTACTACTACCACTGCTACTACTACTACTACTACTACCACCAACACTAATACTACTACCATTACCACTGCAACTACTCCTATTACCAATACCACTACTACTACTACCACCAGTACTAGTACTAATACTACCACCACCACTGTTACTACTACTACTCCTACCACCACCACCCACCACTACTAGTACTACTACTACTACCACAACCGCTACTACTACTACTACCACAACCTCTACTACTACTACTACCACAACCACTACTAATACTATTACTACTACCACCACCACTACTACTACCACCACCACTACTACTACCACCACCACTACTAGTACTACTACTACCACCAACACTACCACTAATACCACCACCACTGTTACTACTACTACTCGTACCACCACTGCTACTATTACTACTACCACAACCATTACTACTACTACTACTACTACTACTACTACTACCACCACCATCACCACCTCTACTACTACTACTACTACTACCACCACTACTAGTACTACTATTACCACCAACACTATAACAACTACCACCACCACTGTTACTATTACTACTACTACCACTACCACTACCACCACCACCACTGTTACTACTACTACTCCTACCACAACCACTTCTACTACTACTACTACGACCACTACTAGTGCTACTACTACTAGTTGGTTTAGAAAGACACGTAAGCAAACACTATAACATATTTATTAGAAAACGTTTCGGTCCTGGGACCTTGATCACTTCTAACATACAGAGGTAGAAAGACATTATATATATAGGCGGAGAGTGAGATGTGACGCACGTGACCTGAGGAATGTCATAAGAACATAAGAATGGAAGAACACTATAGAAGGCCTACTGGCCCATGCGAGGCAGGTCCTTATCAAAACAACCTCTACCTATGATGAGGACGGGTAGACGATGAAATCACGTGACTCCTGTGTTGTTGGGTTGGTGGTGCTTAAGTATCATGTATGCCAATGTTTTTTTAATTTTTGTGGTTTCCAGTGTTACGTTCTATTGTGTCGGTGACGACTATTAGTGAGGCAACACTGGAAACTACAAAATTTCAAAAACATTGGCATACATGATACTTAAGCAGCACCAACCCAACAACACAGGAGTCACGTGATTTCATCGTCTACCCGTCCTCATCATAGGCAGAGGTTGTTTTGATAAGGACCTGCCTCGCATGGGCCAGTAGGCCTTCTACAGTGTTCCTCCATTCTTATGTTCTTATGACATTCCTCAGGTCACGTGCGTCACACCTCACTCTCCGCCTATATATATAATGTCTTTCTACCTCTGTATGTTAGAAGTGATCAAGGTCCCAGGACCGAAACGTTTTCTAATAAATATGTTATAGTGTTTGCTTACGTGTCTTTCTAAACCAACTTCTCGGTATATATTATCCTACTACTACTAGTACCACCACCACTACTACTACTGCTACCACCACCACTACCACTACTACTACCACCATTACTACTACTACTACTACTACTACCACTACCACTTCAACTACTACCACCAGGACTGCTACTACCACCACCACCATCACCACTACGACTACTACTACCACCACAATCACCACTACTGCTACTAATGCTAATACTAATACTACTAGTACTACTACCACTACCATCACTACCATCATCCTTACCACCACCACCACTACCACCATTACCAGTACCACCACCATTATCCCCACTTCCACCATTGCCCTACCCTTCCACCACATTCACCACCTTACCTTCCTATCATCACTACCACCAGTAACTCGCTTCCCTACCGATACTACTACCATTACCACCACCCTGCCCTCCCTACCACCACTGCCACCACCCTGCTCTCCCTACCACCACTACCACCACTCTGCCCTCCCTACCACCACCCTGCCCTTCCTACCACCACTACCACCACTTCCACCACCCTGCCCTCCCTACCACCACCCTGCCTTCCTTACCACCACCACTGCCATCCCTACCACCACTACTACCACCCTGCTCTCTCTACCACCACTACCACCACCCTGCCCTCCCTACCACCACTAACACCACCCTGCCCTCCCTACCACCATTACCACCACCCTGCCTTCCCTAACACCACCCTGCCCTCCCTACCCCCACTACCACCACCCTGCGCTCCCTGCCATCACTAACACCACCTTGCCCTCCCTACCACCACCACTACCACCACTACCACCACTACCACCACTACCACCACCACTACCACCACTACCACCACTACCACCACTACCACCACCCTGCCCTCCCTACCACCACTACCACCACTACCAACACCCTGCCCTCCCTACCACCACTACCACCACCCTGCCCTCCCTACCACCACTACCACCACCATGACCTCCCTACCACCACTACCATCACCCTGCCCTCCCTACCACCACTACCACCACCCTGCCCTCCCTACCACCACTACCACCACCCTGCCCTCCCTACCACCACTACCACCACCCGGCCCTCCCTACCACCACTACCACCACTCTGCCCTCCCTAACACCACTACCACCACCCTGCCCTCCCTACCACCACTACCACCACCCTGCCCTCCCTACCACCACTACCACCACCCTGCCCTCCCTACCACCACTACCACCACCCTGCCCTCCCTACCATCACTACCACCACCCTGCCCTCCCTACCACCACTACCACCACTGTGCCCTCCCTACCACCACTACCACCACCCGACCCTCCCTACCACCACTACCACCACTCTGCCCTCCCTAACACCACTACCACCACCCTGCCCTCCCTACCACCACTACCACCACCCTGCCCTCCCTACCACCACTACCACCACCCTGCCCTCCCTACCACCACTACCACCACCCTGCCCTCCCTACCAACACTACCACCACCCTGCCCTCCCTACCACCACTACCACCACTGTGCCCTCCCTACCACCACCACCACCCAGCCCTCCCGACCACCACTACCACCACAACCAACACCCTGCCCTCCCTACCACCACTACCACCACCCTGCCCTCCCTACCACTACTACCATCACCCTGCCCTCCCTACCACCACTACCACCACCCTGCCCTCCCTACCACCACTACCACCACCCTGCCCTCCCTACCACCACTACCACCACCCTGCCCTCCCTACCACCACTACCACCACCCTGCCCTCCCTACCATCACTACCACCACCCTGCCCTCCCTACCACCACTACCACCACTGTGCCCTCCCTACCACCACCACCACCCTGCCCTCCCTACCACCACTACCACCACTACCAACACCCTGCCCTCCCTACCACCACTACCACCACCCTGCCCTCCCTACCACTACTACCATCACCCTGCCCTCCCTACCACCACTACCACCACCCTGCCCTCCCTACCACCACTACCACCACCCTGCCCTCCCTACCACCACTACCACCACCATGACCTCCCTACCACCACTACCATCACCCTGCCCTCCCTACCACCACTACCACCACCCTGCCCTCCCTACCACCACTACCACCACCCGGCCCTCCCTACCACCACTACCACCACTCTGCCCTCCCTAACACCACTACCACCACCCTGCCCTCCCTACCACCACTACCACCACCCTGCCCTCCCTACCACCACTACTACCACCTTGCCCTCCCTACCACCACTACCACCACCCTGCCCTCCCTACCACCACTACCACCACCCTGCCCTCCCTACCATCACTACCACCACCCTGCCCTCCCTACCACCACTACCACCACTGTGCCCTCCCTACCACCACCACCACCCTGCCCTCCCTACCACCACTACCACTACCCTGCCCTCCCTACCACCACTACCACCACTACCACCACTACCGCCACCCTGCCCTCCCTACCACCACCCTGCCCTCCCTACCACCACCCTGCCCTCCCTACCGCCACTTTCACCACCATGACCTCCCTACCAGCACTACCATCACCCTGCCCTCCCTACCACCACTACCACCACCCTGCCCTCCCTACCACCACCACCACCCTGCCCTCCCTACCACCACTACCACCACCCTGCCCTCCCTACCACCACTACCACCACCCTGCCCTCCCTACCACCACTACCACCACCCTGCCCTCCCTACCACCACTACCACCACCCTGCCCTCCCTAC
The DNA here is from genome assembly GCF_038502225.1 of Cherax quadricarinatus. Taxonomy (NCBI): domain Eukaryota; kingdom Metazoa; phylum Arthropoda; class Malacostraca; order Decapoda; family Parastacidae; genus Cherax; species Cherax quadricarinatus. The sequence goes on from NC_091336.1 coordinate 6,743,887, forward strand.
CACCACTACCACCACCCTGCCCTCCCTACCACCACTACCACCACCCTGTGTTCCCTACCACCACTACCACCATCCTGCCCTCCCTACCACCACTACCACCACTTCCACCACCCTGCCCTCCCTACCACCACCCTGCCTTCCTTACCACCACCCTGCCCTCCCTACCACCACTACTACCACCCTGCTCTCTCTACCCCCACTACCACCACCCTGCGCTCCCTGCCATCACTAACACCACCTTGCCCTCCCTACCACCACCACTACCACCACTACCACCACCATTACCACCACCCTGCCCTCCCTACCACCACTACCACCACTACCAACACCCTGCCCTCCCTACCACCACTACCATCACCCTGCCCTCCCTACCACCACTACCACCACCCTGCCCTCCCTACCACCACTACCATCACCCTGCCCTCCCTACCACCACTACCACCACCCTGCCCTCCCTACCACCACTACCACCACCCTGCCCTCCCTACCACTACTACCACCACCCTGCCATCCCTACCACCACCATGACCTCCCTACCACCACTACCATCACCCTGCCCTCCCTACCACCACTACCACCACCCTGCCCTCCCTACCACCACTACCATCACCCTACCCTCCCTACCACCACTACCACCACTACCACCACCCTGCTGTCCCTACCATCACTACCACCACTGTGCCCTCCCTACCACCACCACCACCCTGCCCACCCTACCACCACTACCACCACCATGCCCTCCCTACCACCACTACCACCACCCTGCCCTCTCTACCACCACCCTGCCCTCCCTACCACCATTATCACCACC
>NC_091336.1:6752197-6757197 GCF_038502225.1 Cherax quadricarinatus
CCTCCTAACAGAGACAGTCTCCTAACAGACACAGTCTTCTAGCTGAATCAGGTTTCCTAACAGAGTCTCCTAACAGAGACAGTCTTCTAACAGTCTCCTAACAGACAGTCTTCTGACTCCTAATAGAGAAAGCCTCCTAAAAGAAACATTCTAACAGTCTCCTTACTGTTTCCTAACAGAGAATCTGTTATTTCTGTTATCAACAGATTCCTTGCTATCCTTCGAATTATAACTATAACCTCCCCTTCAAAAAAGGGGTGCCTTGATCCAAGGGAGTGAAGCTGCCCTCTTCCCCCTTCCTCAGATTAAACCTAATCACCTCCCCCACTCCCCAAGCGTTCCATTCCAACTCTTCCCCTCTTCCATGCGTTCAGTATCTTTCGTAACTCGACAAAGCAGGATTCACGAATTCTCTACACGAACGATAACATTTTAGAAGAGGATTTTTCGAAGATTCTACACGAACGATCGCGTCTTAACAGGAAATTCACGACGCAGCTACACGAATGTAAACGTCTTGGAGACGGATTTCCAACGAAAACGCCCCACGAATGTAAAAAGTAGCCCATTGGCTACTTAACACTGGGGGTAAAACGGGGAAAAATTAACTGTAGAATGAATGTTGCTCACGGATTTCCAACGAATGAGAGAGATTTTTACGAATGGGTAATAGGGAAGATGAAGGAAGGGAAAGGAGAGAAAGAATCAGGAAGAGGAGAGTTAGGCGAAGAATGAGAAAAGGGAGAAGGGGAGGAAGAAGAGATTGAGACGGAGAATAAGAAGGAGAAGGAGGACAGTCAGGACAACGAAGAAGGATAAGGCGAAATAATAAGAAGGAATGAAGGATGTGGATAAAATCAAGGTACCAGCACAAGATGGATTATGTAAATATTCAACTCACTTCTAAACAAGACAGTCCCGGGAGAAGCGGAGCTGCCTGGAGTCCCAACTCCACTTCTCCAGTCCAAGTTGAGGGTGTGGGAGAGAGGGGAGTGTGGGGGAGAGGGAAGTGTTGGAGAGGGGAGACTGTGGGACAGAGGAGAGTGTTGGAGAGGGGAGAGTGTGGGAGAGGGGAGAGTGTTGAAGAGGGAAGAGTATTGGAGAGGGGAGAGTGTTAGAGAGGGGAGAATGTGGGAGAGGGGAGAGTGTGGGAGAGGGGAGAGTGTTGGAGAGGGGAGAGTTTTAGAGAGGGGAGAATGTGGGAGAGGGGAGAGTGTGGGAGAGGGGAGAGTGTTGGAGAGGGGAGAGTGTGGGAGAGAGGAGAGTGTTGGAGAGGGGAGAGTGTGGGAGAGAGGAGAGTGTGGGAGATGGGAGAGTGTTGGAGAGGGGAGAGTGTGGGAGAGGGGAGAGTGTGGGAGAGGGAAGAGTGTGTGTGGGAAAGGGGAGAGTGCGGGAGAGGGGAGAGTGTTGGAGAGGGGAGAGTGTTGGAGAGGGGAGAGTGTTGGAGAGGGGAGAGTGTGGGAGAGGAGAGAGTGAGGGAGAGGGGAGAGTGTTGGAGTTGGGAGAGTGTGGGAGAGGGGAGAGTGTGGGAGAGGGGAGAGTGTGTGTGGGAGAGGGGAGAGTGTGGGAGAGAAGAGTGTGGGAGAGGGGAGAGTGTTGGAGAGGGGAGAGTGTGGGAGAGGGGAGAGTGTTGGAGAGGGGAGAGTTTGGGAGAGGGGAGAGTGTAGGAGAGGGGAGAGTGTTGGAGAGGGAAGAGTGTGGGAGAGGGGAGAGTGTGGGACAGTGTGGGAGAGGAGAGAGTGTAGAAGAGGGGAGAGTGTTGGAGAGGGGAGAGTGTAGAAGAGGGGAGAGTGTGGGAGAGGGGAGAGTGTGGGAGAGGGGAGAGTGTGGGAGAGGGGAGAGTGTTTGGTGGGTGTATTCCTGGCTCCTTCACCTTCGTGTGTTAGTGTGACAAGTCAATGGTCCAGGTTGGCCCGAAACATCGTTATAAGTTTCGCTCTCCTTTGTGTGGGTTATTTGTGTATTGGTGAGGAGCATATGGAAAAGAGAGGAAAAGGAAGAAGAGGGAGAGAGAGAGAGAGAGAGAGAGAGAGAGAGAGAGAGAGAGAGAGAGAGAGAGAGAGAGAGAGAGAGAGAGAGAGGAAGGGTACCAGTGTTTTGAAGAGGGGAATTGAGAGGATCATTCCCTCCCGTACTACCTCCCTCAAACTAAAACAATTCCCCTCGTATTTCCCCTCTACCTCTCTCAGCATCTAATCACCATTTCTCTCCTTTCTTGCTTCTTCCTTCCCTCTGCTTCCCCTCTGCTTCCCTCTATTTCCCCACTTCTTCCCCCCTATTTCCCCTCGCTTTCCCTCTACTTCCCCTCTGCAATCTCCAATGGTTCCTATAGATCCTGTCTTTCATGACTTGCTCAGGACTCCAGTGTCTTCCTTCAGTGTCTTCCTTCAGTACGACCTTCAGTACAACCTTCAGTATCACATTCAGTACCACCTTCAGTACCACCTTTATTACGACCTTCAGTACGACCTTCAGTACGACCTTCAGTGCCACCGTCAATACCTCCTTCAGTGCCACCTTTATTACGACCTTCAGTACGACCTTCAGTACCACCTTCAGTATGACTTTCAGTACGACCTTCAGTACCACCTTCAGTACCACCTTCAGTACCACCTTCAGTACCACCTATAGTACCACATTTATTACGACCTTCAGTACCACCTTCAGTATCACCTTCAGTACGTCCTTCAGTACCACCTTCAGTACCACCTTCAGTACCACCTTCAGTACCACCTACAGTACCACATTTATTACAACCTTCAGTATCACCTTCAGTATCACCTTCAGTACGTCCTTCAGTACCACCTTCACTACCACCTTCAGTACCACCTTCAGTATCACCTTCAGTACCACCTTCAGTACCACCTTCAGTACCACCTTCAGTACCACCTTCAGTACCACCTTCAGTAACACCTTCAGTAACACCTTCAGTACCACCTTCAGTACCACCTTCAGTACCACCTTCAGTACCACCTTCAGTACCACCTTCAGTACCACCTTCAGTACCACCTTCAGTTCCACCTTCAGTACCACCTTCAGTACCACCTTCAGTACCACCTTCAGTACCACCTTCAGTACCACCTTCAGTACCACCTTCAGTACCACCTTCAGTACCACCTTCAGTACCACCTTCAGTTCCACCTTCAGTACCACCTTCAGTACCACCTTCAGTACCACCTTCAGTACCACCTTCAGTACCACCTTCAGTACCACCTTCAGTATCACCTTCAGTATCACCTTCAGTACGTCCTTCAGTACCACCTTCACTACCACCTTCAGTACCACCTTCAGTACCACCTTCAGTACCACATTCAGTACCACCTTCAGTACCACCTTCAGTAACACCTTCAGTACCACCTTCAGTAACACCTTCAGTACCACCTTCAGTACCACCTTCAGTACCACCTTCAGTACCACCTTCAGTACCACCTTCAGTAACACCTTCAGTACCACCTTCAGTACCACCTTCAGTACCACCTTCAGTACCACCTTCAGTACCACCTTCAGCACCACCTTCAGTTCCACCTTCAGTAACACCTTCAGTACCACCTTCAGTAACACCTTCAGTACCACCTTCAGTACCACCTTCAGTACCACCTTCAGTACCACCTTCAGTACCACCTTCAGTACCACCTTCAGTATCACCTTCAGTACCACCTTCAGTACCACCTTCAGTACCACCTTCAGTACCACCTTCAGTACCACCTTCAGTATCACCTTCAGTACGACCTTCAGTACCACTTTCAGTGCGATCTTCAGTACCATCTTTAATACCACCTTCAGCACCACCTTCAGTACCACCTTCAGTACCACCTTCAGTACCACCTTCAGTACCACCTTCAGTACCACCTTCAGTACCACCTTCAGTAACACCTTCAGTACCACCTTCAGTACCACCTTCAGTACCACCTTCAGTACCACCTTCAGTACCACCTTCAGTACCACCTTCAGTACCACCTTCAGTAACACCTTCAGTACCGCCATCAGTACCACCTTCAGTACCACCTTCAGTACCACCTTCAGTAACACCTTCAGTACCACCTTCAGTACCACCTTCAGTACCACCTTCAGTACCACCTTCAGTACCACCTTCAGTATCACCTTCAGTACCACCTTCAGTACCACCTTCAGTACCACCTTCAGTATCACCTTCAGTACCGCCATCAGTACCGCCATCAGTACCACCTTCAGTACCACCTTCAGTACCACCTTCAGTACCACTGGTTTTATTACCAATAATGTCTCAAGGACCACGTAGGTTTTTTACAATGGTCCTGTAAAACACCACGTAGCTAAACCTTTCGTCTGTCATTTACATTAATTGTAAATGCTTCTAGATTATCGCTTTTGTAAATATTTGTAAAACACTTGTGATAAATTACAAAAAAATATTTGCAAATATTTGTAAAATAATTGAAAAATGTAAAATGCTTGTAAATGCATGTAAGATGCTTGTCAAACATGCTTGTAAATATGCTTGTAAATAATGACCAGACTGGTGAATATTCACCATCAGCTTGTAAATATGCTTGTAAATATGCTTGTAAATAATCAGAAGACTGGTGAATATTCACCATCAGCTTGTAAATATGCTTGTAAATATGCTTGTAAATAATCAGAAGACTGGTGAATATTCACCATCAGCTTGTAAATATGCTTGTAAATATGCTTGTAAATAATCACCAGACTGGTGAATATTCACCATCAGCTTGTAAATATGCTTGTAAATATGCTTGTAAATAATCACCAAACTGGTGAATATTCACCATCAGCTTGTAAATATGCTTGTAAATATGCTTGTAAATAATCACCAAACTGGTGAATATTCACCATCAGCTTGTAAATATGCTTGTGAATATGCTTGTAAATAATCACCAGACTGGTGAATATTCACCATCAGCTTGTAAATATGCTTGTGAATATGCTTGTAAATAATCACCAGACTGGTGAATATTCACCATCAGTATGATTATTAAGTCTGATCATGTCAGCAACAAAAG
>NC_091336.1:6767197-6789697 GCF_038502225.1 Cherax quadricarinatus
TGTAGTATGTAGTTACTATGTTGTTAGTATGTAGTATGTTGTTAATATGTAGTATGTTGTTAGTATGTAGTATGTAGTTACTATGTTGTTAGTATGTAGTATGTTAGTATGTAGTTACTATGTTGTTAGTATGTAGTATGTTGTTAATATGTATGTTGTTAGTATGTAGCATGTAGTTACTATGTTGTTAGTATGTAGTATGTTGTTAATATGTATGTTGTTAGTATGTAGTATGTAGTTACTATGTTGTTAGTATGTAGTATGTTGTTAATATGTAGTATGTTGTCAGTATGTAATATGTAATTACTATGTTGTTAGTATGCAGTTACTATGTTGTTAGTATGTAGTTAGCATGTTGTTAGTATGGAGTATGTTGTTAATATGTAGTATGTTGTTAGTATGTAGTATGTAGTTAATATGTTGTTAGTATGTAGTACATAGTTACTATGTTGTTAGTATGTAGTATGTTGTTAGTATGTAGCATGTAGTTACTATGTTATTAGTATGTAGTTACTATGTTGTTAGTATGTAGTATGTTGTTAATATGTAGTATGTTGTTAGTATGTAGTACATAGTTACTATGTTGTTAGTATGTAGTATGTTGTTAGTATGTAGCATGTAGTTACTATGTTATTAGTATGTAGTATGTAGTTACTATGTTGTTAGTATGTAGTATGTTGTTAATATGTAGTATGTTGTTAGTATGTAGTATGTTGTTAGTATGTAGCATGTAGTTACTATGTTATTAGTATGTAGTATGTAGTTACTATGTTGTTAGTATGTAGTATGTTGTTAATATGTAGTATGTTGTTAGTATGTAGTATGTAGTTACTATGTTGTTAGTATGTAGTATGTTGTTAATATGTAGTATGTTGTTAGTATGTAGTATGTAGTTACTATGTTGTTAGTATGTAGTTACTATGTTGTTAGTATGTAGTATGTAGTTAGCATTTAGTATGTAGGGTCTAGTTAATATTTAGTTATTGTTTAATTAGTTTTTAGTTAGCGTCTAGTCAGCAGCTAGTGTACGAGAGAAGTCACAGTACATCCCTCACTCTTTCTAACTCACCTTTCTATTTTCCTGCCTTTCTTCTGTCTGTCTGTCTCTCTGTCTGTCTGTCTCTCTCTCTCTCTCTCTCTCTCTCTCTCTCTCTCTCTCTCTCTCTCTCTCTCTCTCTCTCTCTCTCTCTCTCTCTCTCTCTCTATCAATCTATCTATCAATCTATCTATCTGTCTATCTATCTATATATCTATCTACCTCAGTCCCCGCCCACTCAGCCCACTCCCCGCCCACTCAGCCCACTCCCAGCCCACTCAGCCCACTCCCAGCCCACTCAGCCCACTCAGCCCACTCCCAGCCCATTAATGAGTCAACCAGCTACTTAGTTGCATTAGTTTTGTTACTCCTGTTGTCAACGGTAGGCTTACAGTGTTGCCTTCCAAAACGGTTGATTATCACCTCTTCCTCTTCTCCTCCTCCTTTTCCTCCTCCTCTTCCTCATTTTCTTCCTTCTCTTCCTCCATTTATCACATCAATCACTACTTTTCGCACAAACACGAGAAATTTCCAAAATAATTAAAAAAAAAAAAACCGCGAAACACCAAATACATTCGCTGATCCCAACCAAAACAAACTCCTGCTAGTAGTACGTCTGTTTCCCCTCCTATTTTCCCCTCCCCCTCCCTTCCCATCACCACCAGACAGGACAAATCTTCTACCTCCCAACTCCCCCCTCAACCCCCTCCCTTCCCCCCACTACTGCTATTACTACTACTATTAATACTACTTCTACTTTTACTACTATTACTACCATTACTACTGCTACTGCTACTAGTAGTATTATTGGCACTAATACTACTAGTACTAATACCAATACTACTACTGCTAGTATTACTACTATTATTACTACTAGTCTTCCAATATTATCTTCCCTCTCCTCCTACTCTTCCTCCTCCTCCAGCTCCTCTTCCTCCTCCTCCATCAGTCTTCCTCCTTGAGGCAGTCAGAGGTGGAGATCTTTGATGTAAGAGACACAAGTGGTCTTCAGGAGTGTCTTAAAGAAGCATTACTGTAGCTGCTGTGGAAGATTCAGCGGAGAAACAGTGAGAACAGCAGCGTCGGTAACCACAGCAACAGCTGCAACAGCTGCAGCTGCAGCAGCAGGAAAAGAAGAGCTCAGGCTGAACCATTCCGTATCAGATAGAGAAAATGAAGGAGCTTTTCTTTTTGACTTCGATTTTGTGTATGAGTGAGTGTGTGTGCGTGTGTGAGTATGTGTGTGCGTGTGTGTGTGTGTGTGTGTGTGTGTGTGTGTGTGTGTGTGTGTGTGTGTGTGTGTGTGTGTGTGTGTGTGTGTGTGTGTGTGTGTGTGTGTGTGTACCCGTGTACGCTCATGAGCGTCTCTCTCCTCCCCGGGGTGATTCTTGGTCTTCGCCGGCCATACTTTTTCCCCTCGTTTTCTCCTCCACCTTCCCTCCTCACCTGACAGCAGTCCCCTCCTCACGTCGGGTTCTCCTCGCCCTTGCTCGCCCAGCCACAACACCAAGGCGAAGACGCCCGACAAATGCGCCATAAGTCAAAATTCGCCACCGTGGAGCGGAAGACCCCCGGGGCTGAAGACTTGGCAACACCGCCACATGGTGATCAATAACCCGCCATTTTGCCGCCGCTACGTCATCGTTTCATCCACCAATCAGCGGGCTGGGACCCCGGCCTGCGCGGGGTTGCGGACGAGTAATTAAGTGTGTGTAAATAGACATCAAATGAGTCCCTTAATCATGTCGGGCCGAGGAGAAATCTGGCCGAGGTTGGTGGGATCTCGCGGCCAAAGTTTAGTTGAGGGGAAAGAAGGAAGAGATGATAGCTCCAATTTCTTTCTTGTCTTCTCTCTTCTCTCTTTTTTCTTTCTTTCGGATGGTAACGGGGATGGGGACGAGGAGGCTAGAGGCTAGGTAGGAGGGAGGCCAGAGGAGCGCATTTGTATGTCAGGCCCAGATGTGGCTAGGGATGTGTATATGTGTGTGTGTGTGTGTGTGTGTGTGTGTGTGTGTGTGTGTGTGTGTGTGTGTGTGTGTGTGTGTGTGTGTGTGTGTGTGTGTGTGTGTGTGTGTGTGTGTGTGTGTGTGTGTGTGTGTGTGGGTGTGTGTGGGTGTGTGTGTGTGTGTGTGTGTGTGTGTGTGTGTGTGTGTGTGTGTGTGTGTGTGTGTGTGTGTGTGTGTGTGTGTGTGTGTATGTGTGTGTGTGTGTGTGTGTGTAAGGACTTTGCCTCACCGCTGGAACTGATAGAGTCGGGTTTAAGTTTATGTACGTACAGGTACAGGTACAGGTACAGGTACAGGTACAGGTACAGGTACAGGTACAGGTACAGGTACAGGTACAGGTACAGGTACAGGTACAGGTACAGGTACAGGTACAGGTACAGGTACAGGTGAGTACACTGTACCTAGTAACGTGTGTGTGTATAAATTTCCTTTATGCACCAAAAATATCAAAGTGACTTATTTCCACTGAGGACCTTGATTTCCATTGAAAGCCCTTGATTTCCATTGGGGAGTTCTTGATTTCCATTGGGGAGTTCTTGATTTCCATTTGGGGTACTTGATTTCCATTGGGTCCTTGAGTTTCTTTTGGGGTCCCTGATTTTCACTGGCCTTTGATTTCCATGGGGATGCCCTTGGTTGACACCTCTGCAGGAGCGCATTTAGGAAGAAGGATAAAAGAATGAGGACGGGTGTTGGCCTCGCGCTGTTGCAGAGGCAGGAAGGATAGATGGAAGGAAAATAAAAAGGATGGAGGGGGGGGGGAGGATGTCTATCACAGTCGCCGCCACTATCCAGGATAAATGAGTATCAGGAAAGGGATGAGGATTATCTTTCTTTTTCCTTCGCCTGACAGCTGATGTACATGTCTCTCATCCTCTCTTTCTCTCCCAGAGCTGTCATCCGTCTGGCCTCCTCCCCCTCCTCTTTCTCTCTTCCTTCATCATGTTATCTTGCTGCTTTGATCTTCTCCTTCCTCTTTTACCTTTTATTCCTACTTTTATTTGTGTGTAAATGCAATAAAAATCAATGTTAATAAAAAACGTGATAAACCACACGAAAGGAGAAGAGGAGAGGAAAATTGGAATTAATTGAATAATATGAAAAATATGCAATGATTTACACGAAAGAAAAAAGAAGAAAATTTAGGAAAATGTAACAAAAAGAAACTTAAGAATATGGTTAAAGACGACAGTAAGGAAAGTAAGAAGACGACAACACGACCACTGGACGACAACACGACCACTGGACGACAACAGATTAACACGGGACGACAACAGGTTAACACGGGACGACAACAGATTAGCACGGGACGACAACAGATTAACATGGGACGACAACATATTAACACGGGGCGACAACAGATTAACACGGGACGACAACAGATTAACACGGGACGACAACAGATTAACACGGGACGACAACAGATTAACACGGGACGACAACAGATTAGCACGGGACGACAACAGACTAACACGGGACGACAACAGATTAACACGGGACGACAACAGATTAACACGGGACGACAACATATTAACACGGGGCGACAACAGATTAACACGGGACAACAGATTAACACGGGACGACAACAGATTAACACGGGACGACAACAGATTAACACGGGACGACAACAGATTAGCACCCGACGACAACAGATTAACATGGGACGACAACAGATTAACACGGGACGACAACAGATTAACACGGGACGACAACAGATTAACACGGGACGACAACAGATTAGCACGGGACGACAACAGATTAACATGGGACGACAACATATTAACACGGGGCGACAACAGATTAACACGGGACGACAACAGATTAACACGGGACGACAACAGATTAACACGGGACGACAACAGATTAACATGGGACGACAACAGATTAACACGGGACAACAAAAGATTAACAATGGACGACAACAGATTAACACGGGACGACAACATATTAACACGGGACGACAACAGATTAACACGGTACGACAACAGATTAACACGGGACGACAACAGATTAGCACGGGACGACAACAGATTAACACGGGACGACAACAGATTAACACGGGACGACAACAGATTAACACGGGACAACAAAAGATTAACAATGGACGACAACAGATTAACACGGGACGACAACAGATTAGCACGGGAAGACAACAGATTAACACGGGACGTCAACAGATTAACACGGGACTACAACAGATTAGCACGGGACGACAACAGATTAGCACGGGACGACAACAGATTAACGCGGGGAGACAACAGATTAACACGGGACGACAACAGATTAACACGGGACGACAACAGATTAGCACGGGACGACAACAGATTAACATGGGACGACAACATATTAACACGAGGCGACAACAGATTAACACGGGACGACAACAGATTAACACGGGACGTCAACAGATTAACACGGGACGACAGCAGATTAGCACGGGACGACAACAGATTAACATGGGACGACAACATATTAACACGGGACGACAACAGATTAACACGGGACGACAACAGATTAACACGGAACGACAACAGATTAAAACGGGACGACAACAGATTAACATGGGACGACAACAGATTAACACGGGACGACAACAGATTAATACAAGACGACAACAGATTAACACGGTTCGATAGATTAACACGAGACGATAGATTAACACGGGACGTCACATTAACACGGAACAACAACAGATTAATACGGGACGACATATTAAAACTGGAACGACGGCATATTAACACGAGACGACGATACATCAACACGGAATGACGACACATCAACTCGGGGACGACGACACATCAACACGGAGACGACGACACATCAACACGGAACGACGACACATCAACTCGGGGACGATGACACATCAACACGGAGACGACGACACATCAACACGAAGCGACGACACATCAACACGGGGACGACGACACATCAACACGAAACGACGACACATTAACACGGGGGCAACGAGACATCAACACGGGGACGACGACACACCAACACAGGGACGACGACACATCAACACAGGGACGACGACACATCTACACAGGGACGACGACACATCAACACAGGGACGACGACACATCAGCACGGGAACAACGAGATATTAACACGGGGACGACGACACATCAACACAGGGACGACGACACATGAACACAGGGACGACGACACATCAACACAGGGACGACGACACATCAACACAGGGACGACGACAAATCAACACAGGGACGACGACACATCAACACGGGGACGACGACACATCAACACAGGGACGACGACACATCAGCACGGGAACAACGAGATATTAACACGGGGACGACGACACATCAACACAGGGACGACGACACATCAACACAGGGACGACGACACATCAACACAGGGACGACGACACATCAACACAGGGACGACGACAAATCAACACAGGGACGACGACACATCAACACGGGGACGACGACACATCAACACGGGAACAACGAGATATTAACACAGGGACGACGACACATCAACACAGGGATGACGACACATCAACACGGGGCGACAACACATCAACACGGGGGTGACAACACATCAACACAGGGACGACGACACATCAACACGGGAACAACGAGATATTAACACAGGGACGACGACACATCAACGCAGAGACGACGACACATCAACACAGGGACGACGACACATCAACACAGGGACGACGACACATCAACACAGAAACGACGACACAACACGAGAGCGACAACACATCAACACGGGGACGACAACACATCAACATGAGGACGACAACACATTAACACGGGATGAGATTTTTAAAAACTCCTTCGACAGGGACTGAATTATCTTGGGTCCGCCACCATCCTTGTCGACTCTCCTGTGATCGACCTCTCTCCCTCTCGTCTCGACGTTTCTACCTCCCTCTTCGACCCTTCGATGAAAGGCTTTTGATCCGAAGAACCGGAGCTACCCCGCCCTCCCTCAGGAGAGGAATGGACCATGTGGGTTTGGATTTCCTACCCACTCGCGTCTTAGGTCAGCTTGATGAAGGTCTTACAGCTTCTTCCTCAGTAAGATACCAGATATATTAAGCAAATTTCCTAAATTTGCTTGTAACAGATAAATGAACTGTAGGTGTAAATCCAGATGTATTTCTTGTAAACCCTTTTTTGGAGGCCTAGTTCTTAGGCTTTTTGTGCATCCATATGTTCTTGCACTACCGTCCACAGGATGAATGTGGAGTGCACAATAAACTAGCAACTTCGAAGACAAAACCTAATCTCAATGCTTGACTAGCGGGGTTGTGGTTCCTGCGTTGCACTGCCTGCGGCCAGTAGTAACAGCCTAGTTGATGAAACATTGACTCACCGTGAGCCCTTAAGCCTTTTACCGGGCCGAGGGACAGGGTAGCATCCTACGGTTATATCCTTCAGGTCTGTCATCTTGGTAATCTCTTGGGAAGATCTGATTTCCCGTTGGAATCAGGTTGGTTTTCTGTTTTCCTTCCCCTGTCGAATTAATCCACGTTCCTCTTGTGTTCCTGTTTTTTTCATTTGCACGACATCGGAGTAACTTAGTGAACACGAGGGTAGAAGCTGTTGCAGTGCTCCGTCATGATTTTCTAGATGAGAGACTTGCAAAATGTCGTAAGCGTTTTTTTATAGCCACGTTTCCCTTGAAAGTTCAGTTAATGATTCGTATGTTTTTACCATCTATTTGTCTGCTATTTATCTCTTTTAATTTCTTATCTAGAAGAAATAAAGTGTCTTTCGACTGCCTAGTTCGATCTAGGAAGAATAGTGACGGTGTTTCCTAGAAGATTTCATTATTATCACATTCTGTGACCAACTTTCCTTCCCCCCTGCCCATCTCCTCCTCCTCCACCAACCCATCACCCTCCTCCTCATCTAGCAAGTACATCCTCAACCTCTTTTTCCCAGGAAGAAACCCCATAATCACCCAACGACGCTCTTCCTCATCAATACCTTGCGATCTGTTTGCGCCCACTTAGTCCACTCTTTGCCACTTCGAAATATCCCTCACGAGCGGTCGAGCTTAACACTTCGAAATATCCCTCACGAGCGGTCGAGCTTAACACTTCGAAATATCCCTCACGAGCGGTCGAGCTTAAAGCACAGTCTGTGGCCTGGGGTTCTACGCTTGCCAATGATTTTTAGTCACAAAATGTAATTGCTTTCAAAAATCAGCCATTGGAAGGTGTAAAGCCATTGAAGCTCTGCACTTCGAGGTTATTCACACCCATCTACTTCCCAAACTTCCTGCTGGGGGCGACGAAGCCTTTGCTCTTCCAACGATACTGAAAAAAAGAAAAGAAAATATGGAGAAGGGAAGGAGGAGGAGGAGGAGGAGGAAGAGAAGTAGGTGGAGAGAGAAAAAGAGAAGATGAAATTACTGAAGAGGAACCGCAGAATCTCTTTCAAAGATGATGTTGACATAAGAATTGACGATCTGAGAGGTGATAAGAGAGAGGAATTATGAGGAAAGTTGAAAAGCGGTGGGATGAGCGAGGGAATAGTGAGATTACTGTGATGACTGTCACTAGGAACCGCTGGTGAGATGAACCACAGCTGTGGTGGAGTGTGGTGTTATGAACCACAGCTGTGGTGGAGTGTGGTGTTATGAACCACAGCTGTGGTGGAGTGTGGTGTTATGAACCACAGCTGTGGTGGAGTGTGGTGTTATGAACCACAGCTGTGGTGGAGTGTGGTGTTATGAACCACAGCTGTGGTGGAGTGTGGTGTTATGAACCACAGCTGTGGTGGAGTGTGGTGTTATGAACCACAGCTGTGGTGGAGTGTGGAATGATGGACTACAACTAGCAGTAGTAGTAGAATATTATAAGAAATATCTCTCGTTAAGTTGAGAACTGGAACATTTGTCATTAACAAACCTATAAACTTTGACAAGGATCCTAGAGAATGGTAACCAGATTTTTCTTATCCACACCTCTCATCCTCTTCCTCCTCTTCTTTATCCTCCACATACATTCTTCACATCTCCATACTCTCCTCTCCTCCACACACCCCTTCCAATTCCAGACCTACCTTATGCAGCTTACCTCCCTCCTTACCAACCATTCCCCAAATTCTAATCTTCTTCTCATTCCTCTTTTTCCACTCACACACAATGCTGGTGTTCCCACAATGTAACCATCATACAGAATAGTGTAGCAACACAATGCTGGTGTTCCCACAATGTAAACATCATACAGAATAGTGTAGCAACACACTGGTGGTGTTCCCACAATGTAACTATCATATATAATAGTCTAGCAACACACTGCTGGTGTTCACACAATGTAACAATCATACAGAATAGTGTAGCAACACACTGCTGGTGTTCCTACACTGTAACTATCATACAGAATAGTGTAGAAACACACTGATGGTGTTCTCAAAATGTACCTATCATATAGAATAGTGTACCAACACACTGCTGGTGTTCCCACAATGTAACTATCATACAGAATAGTGTAGCAACACACTGCAGGTGTTCCCACAATGTAACAATCATACAGAAGAGTGTAGCAACATACTGCGGGTGTTCCCACAATGTAACTATCGTACAGAATAGTGTACCAACACACTGCTGGTGTTCCCACAATGTAACAATCATACAGAATAGTGTACCAACACACTGCTGGTGTTTCCACAATGTAACAATCATACAGAATAGTGTACCAACACACTGCTGGTGTTCCCACAATGTAACAATCATACAGAATAGTGTAGCAACACACTGCTGGTGTTCCCACAATGTAACAATCATACAGAATAGTGTAGCAACACACTGCTGGTGTTCCCACAATGTAACAATCATACAGAATAGTGTACCAACACACTGCTGGTGTTCCCACAATGTAACAATCATACAGAATAGTGTACCAACACACTGCTGGTGTTCCCACAATGTAACAATCATACAGAATAGTGTAGCAACACACTGCTGGTGTTCCCACAATGTAACAATCATACAGAATAGTGTACCAACACACTGCTGGTGTTCCCACAATGTAACAATCATACAGAATAGTGTACCAACACACTGCTGGTGTTCCCACAATGTGACAATCATACAGAATAGTGTAGCAACACACTGCTGGTGTTCCCACAATGTAACAATCATACAGAATAGTGTAGCAACACACTGCTGGTGTTCCCACAATGTAACAATCATACAGAATAGTGTAGCAACACACTGCTGGTGTTCCCACAATGTAACAATCATACAGAATAGTGTACCAACACACTGCTGGTGTTCCCACAATGTAACAATCATACAGAATAGTGTAGCAACACACTGCTGGTGTTCCCACAATGTAACAATCATACAGAATAGTGTAGCAACACACTGCTGGTGTTCCCACAATGTAACAATCATACAGAATAGTGTACCAACACACTGCTGGTGTTCCCACAATGTAACAATCATACAGAATAGTGTAGCAACACACTACTGATGTTTCCAGTTTTACTAAATAACTAAAAACAATTTCCCTCTTTCTCCAATTCATTACCTCCCTGTCCCCTTTCCAAGCCCTTTTCCTTCCCTCTTTTCCCCCTCTCCTTTCTTTCCCTCCCACCCCTCCTACAACCCCCACATATATATTTTCCCGGCTGCCGGTGTGTTGGTAAGACAGCTACGATCTTCAGCAGCCTTGTTTCTTAAGAATTCGATATTACAAGGAATTCTGCTTCTCTCGGCTGTGTTTTGACCCCCTTCTTCTCCCGTTTCGCCCCTTTCCTATTCCATCCCGTCTTCCTCCCCCTTCCACTTCCTCTTCTCTCCTCCACCCCAGCCCAAATTGGGGAATTGGTGGGGGGATTTTTCAAGAAGAGATAGCCAGGGGATTTTTGGTATTGCTGTGTAGTGTAAGATGTGGATTGAGGGAGGGGAGGCGAGGAAGAGGAGGAGGTAGGGGTGTTGGGGAGGATATTCAGATGAAAATAAGTTTAGGGGGGATGTTTGGAAGAAAAGGGTGTTGGGGGGAGGTTGCTGAAAGGGGGAGATTGCTGGGGAGGGTGTATAGTGTTGGGGAATTGTATTTTTAGGTAGAGAGTATTGGAGGCTGTATTTTGAGTAGAGAGAGCATTGAGGGTTGTACTTTGAGATAGAGAGTGCTGGGGAGTGAGGGGAGAGTGTTGGGGAGGATGTATTGTGAGGGGAGAGTGTTGGGGAGGATGTATTTTGAGGGGAGAGTGTTGGGGAGGATGTATTGTAAGGGGAGAGTGTTGGGGAGGATGTATTGTGAGGGGAGAGTGTTGGGGAGGATGTATTGTGAGGGGAGAGTGTTGGGGAGGATGTATTGTGAGGGGAGAGTGTTGGGGAGGATGTATTGTGAGGGGAGAGTGTTGAGGAGGATGTATTGTGAGGGGAGAGTGTTGGAGAGGATGTATTGTGAGGGGAGAGTGTTGGGGAGGATGTATTGTGAGGGGAGAGTGTTGGGGAGGATGTATTGTGAGGGGAGAGTGTTGGGGAGGATGTATTGTGAGGGGAGAGTGTTGGGGGGATGTATTGTGAGGGGAGAGTGTTGGGGTGGATGTATTGTGTGGGGAGAGTGTTGGTGAGGATGTATTGTGAGGGGAGTGTGTTGGGGAGGATGTATTGTGAGGGGAGAGTGTTGGGGAGGATGTATTGTGAGGGGAGAGTGTTGGGGAGGATGTATTGTGAGGGGAGAGTGTTGGGGAGGATGTATTGTGAGGGGAAAGTGTTGGGGAGGATGTATTGTGAGGGGAGAGTGTTGGGGAGGATGTATTGTGAGGGGAGAGTGTTGGGGAGGATGTATTGTGAGGGGAGAGTGTTGGGGGAGGATGTATTGTGAGGGGAGAGTGTTGGGGAGGATGTATTGTGAGGGGAGAGTGTTGGGGAGGATGTATTGTGAGGGGAGAGTGTTGGGGAGGATGTATTGTGAGGGAGAGTGTTGGGGAGGATGTATTGTGAGGGGAGAGTGTTGGGGAGGATGTATTGTGAGGGGAGAGTGTTTGGGAGGATGTATTGTGAGGGGAGAGTGTTGGGGAGGATGTATTGTGAGGGGAGAGTGTTGGGGAGGATGTATTGTGAGGGGAGAGTGTTAGGGAGGATGTGTTGTGAGGGGAGAGTGTTGGGGAGGATGTATTGTGAGGGGAGAGTGTTGGGGAGGATGTATTGTGAGGGGAGAGTGTTGGGGAGGATGTATTGTGAGGGGAGAGTGTTGGGGAGGATGTAATGTGAGGGAGAGGGTTGGGGAGGATGTATTGTGAGGGGAGAGTGTTGGGGAGGATGTATTGTGAGGGGAAAGTGTTGGGGAGGATGTATTGTGAGGGAAAGTGTTGGGGAGGATGTATTGTGAGGGGAGAGTGTTGGGGAGGATGTATTGTGAGGGGAGAGTGTTGGGGAGG
This sequence comes from Cherax quadricarinatus, assembly GCF_038502225.1. Classification (NCBI taxonomy): domain Eukaryota; kingdom Metazoa; phylum Arthropoda; class Malacostraca; order Decapoda; family Parastacidae; genus Cherax; species Cherax quadricarinatus. The sequence goes on from NC_091336.1 coordinate 6,779,623, forward strand.
ATGTATAGTGAGGGGAGAGTGTTGGGGAGGATGTATAGTGATGGGAGAGTGTAGGGGAGGATGTATAGTGAGTGGAGAGTGTTGGGGAGGATGTATTGTGAGGGGAGAGTGTTGGGGAGGATGTATAGTGAGGGGAGAGTGTTGGGGAGGATGTATAGTGAGGGGAGAGTGTTGGGGAGGATGTATAGTGAGGGGAGAGTGTTGGGGAGGATGTATAGTGAGGGGAGAGTGTTGGGGAGGATGTATAGTGAGGGGAGAGTGTTGGGGAGGATGTATAGTGAGGGGAGAGGGGAGAATATTAGTGGGGGAAGTAGTATTGGATAGCTTACTGCGGAGTTTTAGAGAGAAAAAAAGAAGAATGTTCTGCTAGAGCAATTTCGAAGTGATTTGTGAGTGTTCTAAAAAGTTCTTAGACCAAGGACCGTGCACGAGTCAATGACCGAGCACGGTCCTTGGTCCGTGCTCGGTCCTTGGGAAGAACTCCATCATCGAGCCTGAACTACCGAGGCTAGTGATAGACATACTTGACCCATCTCTCAGTATCCAGCACTTAGATATATATCCTGTCCCAGTAATATTATTCTGCCCTTCAAGTAATACTGTCTTTCCTTTAATAGCACTCTTTACCTCCAGTCTGTGAGGCCAAGCCAGTCCTCCAGTCTGTGAGGCCAAGCCAGTCGTGCAGTCTGTGAGGCCAAGCCAGTCCTCCAGTCTGTGAGGCCAAGCCAGTCCTCCAGTCTGTGAGGCCAAGCCAGTCGTGCAGTCTGTGAGGCCAAGCCAGTCCTCCAGTCTGTGAGGCCAAGCCAGTCGTGCAGTCTGTGAGGCCAAGCCAGTCCTCCAGTCTGTGAGGCCAAGCCAGTCTTCCAGTCTGTGAGGCCAAGCAAGTCCTCCAGTCTGTGAGGCCAAGCCAGTCGTGCAGTCTGTGAGGCCAAGCCAGTCCTCCAGTCTGTGAGGCCAAGCCAGTCCTCCAGTCTGTGAGGCCAAGCCAGTCGTGCAGTCTGTGAGGCCAAGCCAGTCCTCCAGTCTGTGAGGTCAAGCCAGTCCACCAGTCTGTGAGGCCAAGCCAGTCCTCCAGTCTGTGAGGCAAAGCCAGTCCTACAGTCTGTGAGGCCAAGCCAGTCCTCCAGAAGTGAGGTCAAGCCAGTCTCCAGTCTGTGAGGCCAAGCCAGTCCTCCAGTCTGTGAGGCCAAGCAAGTCCTCCAGTCTGTGAGGCCAAGCCAGTCCTCCAGTCTGTGAGGCCAAGCCAGTCCTCCAGTCTGTGAGGCCAAGCCAGTCCTCCAGTCTGTGAGGCTAAGCCAGTCCTCCAGTCTGTGAGACCAAGCCAGTCCTACAGTCTGTGAGGCCAAGCCAGTCGTGCAGTCTGTGAGGCCAAGCCAGTCCTCCAGTCTGTGAGGCCAAGCCAGTCCTCCAGTCTGTGAGGCCAAGCCAGTCCTCAAGTCTGTGAGACCAAGCCAGTCCTCCAGTCTGTGAGGCCAAGCCAGTCGTGCAGTCTGTGAGGCCAAGCCAGTCGTGCAGTCTGTGAGGCCAAGCCAGTCGTGCAGTCTGTGAGGCCAAGCCAGTCCTCCAGTCTGTGAGGCCAAGCCAGTCCTCCAGTCTGTGAGGCCAAGCCAGTCCTCCAGTCTGTGAGGCCAAGCCAGTCCTCCAGTTTGTGAGGCCAAGCCAGTCCTCCAGTCTGTGAGGCCAAGCCAGTCCTCCAGTCTGTGAGGCCAAGCCAGTCCTCCAGTCTGTGAGGTCAAGCCAGTCCTCCAGTCTGTGAGGCCAAGCCAGTCCTCCAGTCTGTGAGGCCAAGCCAGTTCTACAGTCTGTGAGGCCAAGCCAGTCCTCCAGAAGTGAGGTCAAGCCAGTCTCCAGTCTGTGAGGCCAAGCCAGTCCTCCAGTCTGTGAGGCCAAGCCAGTCCTCCAGTCTGTGAGGCCAAGCAAGTCGTGCAGTCTGTGAGGCCAAGCCAGTCGTGCAGTCTATGAGGCCAAGTCAGTCGTGCAGTCTGTGAGGCCAAGCCAGTCGTGCAGTCTGTGAGGCCAAGCCAGTCGTGCAGTCTGTGAGGCCAAGCCAGTCTTGCAGTCTGTGAGGCCAAGCCAGTCTTGCAGTCTGTGAGGCCAAGCCAGTCGTGCAGGCTGTGAGGCCAAGCCAGTCCTCCAGTCTGTGAGGTCAAGCCAGTCGTGCAGTCTGTGAGGCCAAGCCAGTCTTGCAGTGTTGACAGTGTCATCTCCAGCACCGCCACTAGTAAGGTTCTCAGGACTGCTGCTCCTCTCATACCCTGTTGACTTTGCTCTCTCAGTTTTTCCTGTGCAATTGAAATATTGTAATAAATTTGAAAGAGAGAGAGAGAGAGAGAGAGAGAGAGAGAGAGAGAGAGAGAGAGAGAGAGAGAGAGAGAGAGAGAGAGAGAGAGAGACAGACAGACAGACAGACAGAGAGAGAGAGAGACAGAGAGAGAGAGGGAGAGAGAGAGAGAGAGAGAGAGAGAGAGAGAGAGAGTGAGAGAGACAGAGAGAGAGAGAGAGAGAGAGAGAGAGAGAGAGAGAGAGAGAGAGAGAGAGAGAGAGAGAGAGAGAGAGAGAGAGAGAGAGAGAGAGAGAGAGAGAGAGTGAGAGAGAGAGAGAGAGAGAGAGAGAAGACGATAAGACAAACACAAATAAATGAAGACTCAGTAGAGGCCAGTTAGTGCCAACAACCACCACCACCACTACCACCACCACTACCACCACCACTACCACCACCACTACCACCACCACTACCAGCACCACTACCAGCACCACTACCACCACCACTACCACCACCACCACCACTACCACCACTACCACCACTACCACCACCACTACCACCACCACTACCACTACTAGTATTCGTGAGAATGATAGTGGTGGTAGTGGTAATGGTGGTAGTAGTGGTGGTAGCGGTAGTGGTGGTAGTGGTAGTGGTGGTAGCAGTGGCGGTAGTGGTAGGAGTAGTGGTGGTAGTGGTGGTAGTAGTGGTGATAGTGGTGGTAGTAGTGGTGGTAGTGGTGGTAGTGGTGGTAGTGGTGGTAGTGGTTGTGGTGGTAGTAGTGGTGATAGTGGTGGTAGTGGTGGTAGTAGTAGTAATAGTGGTGGTAGTGGTTGTGGTGGTAGTAGTGATGGTAGTGGTGGTAGTGGTTGTGGTGGTAATAGTGGTGGTTGTGGTGGTAATAGTGGTGGTAGTGGTGGTAGCAGTGGTAGTGGTGGTAGTGGTTGTGGTGGTAGTAGTTGTGGTAATGGTGGTAGCAGTGTTGGTAGTGGTGGTAGTAGTGTTAGTAGTGGTGGTCGTAGTGGTGGTAGTGCTATTATTAGTGGAAGTGGTAGTGGTGGTAGTAGTTGTGGTAGTGGTGGTAGTAGTTGTGGTAGTGGTGGTAGTGGTAGTGGTGGTAGTAGTGGTAGTGGTGGTTGTTGCACTCTTTGACCACTACTGAGTTCTCTTATACTCGTGTTTGTGTTTTAAATGCAGCCTTGAGTACACATTTGTGAACTTAAGTACATTTGTATTTTTTTAATTATATAATTGATTACAACATGAAGTTGGTTTCTGTGTACACACACACACACACACACACACACACACACGGGGCCAGGAGCTAAGACTCGACCCCTGCAACCACAAATAGGTGAGTACACACACACACACACACACACACACACATACACACACACAAACACACACACATACACACACACACACACACACGGGGCCAGGAGCTAAGACTCGACCCCTGCAACCACAAATAAGTGAGTACACACACACACACACACACACACACACACACACAAACACACACACACACACACACATATTTAAATCCCTGTGCAAATAAAAGACACCTATTACACCCACTCCCACCCACTACACCCTCTACACCCACTACCACCTACATCACTCCTCTCCACACCCAAACTGTCAAGTCAGGTGCAATTAGAGGCAATTAGGGAGTAAATTGGATCGCTTGTTCCAGAGTTTGGGCAATTAAGACCCAGCTGTAAACAATATTAGTTGAAAATAACTTAATTAATAAGCATTTAAATTCACTTCCCCTTAAAACCCACAGTAATTATCGTCATTAACTCCATGATGAAGTGAGGGATTGAAATTGGGGTCATTATTGCCTATTACCATTAATATTGTTCCAGAGTAATGTTGTTTATTGCACTTCTTAATAAAATAATAATAATAATAATAATAATAATAATAATAATAATAATAATAATAATAATAATAATAATAATAATAATAATCTTTATTTCTACAAGTACGTGATACAACTTATACAGACCACAGTTGACATCGGTGACATACTACTATATAGACAGTCCCTTATACAGAGCATTTCAGGCAAATTAAGTCAGTTTTTGTCCCCAGGATGCGACCCACACCTGCCGGCTAACACCCAGGTATCTATTTTACTGCTAGGTGAACAGGGACAGCAGGTGTCTTGAAAATACACGTCCTAATGTTTTCAGCCGTACCGGGGATTGAACCACGGACCTCAGTGTGTGAGCTGAGTGCAATAATAAAAATAATAATAACATTTATAATAATAATAATAATAATAATAATAATAATAATAATAATAATAATAATCCTACATATCCTTCTGTCTAGACTCCTTCCATACAAACATCTGTCTAAACATTCTTCCGTCTAACACCTTTCCATTTTCACACCCGTCCTTCCTTCCGTCCATCAGTCCGTCCGTCCGTCCGTCCGTCCGTCCGTCCTTCCGTCCGTCCGTCCGTCCTTCCGTCCGTCCGTCCGTCCGTCCTTCCGTCCGTCCGTCCGTCCTTCCGTCCGTCCGTCCGTCCGTCCGTCCTTCCGTCCGTCCGTCCGTCCGTCCTTCCGTCCGTCCGTCCGTCCGTCCTTCCGTCCGTCCGTCCGTCCGTCCTTCCGTCCGTCCGTCCGTCCGTCCTTCCGTCCGTCCGTCCGTCCGTCCGTCCGTCCGTCCGTCCGTCCGAGTGTCTCCTGCCGGCATGTTTTTCCCTTTAAAAGTTTGTGAAGTAACTTCAGGCATAAATCACATCTGTGAGTAAGTTTTAATATCTCTGGCTGAGACGCGAGTGAGGTGGTGTTCCCCTCTCTACCTCGTGGCATTCCTCGTGACAACCCCTCTTGGAATCCCTCGTGATATCCCTAGTGGCATCCCTCGTGGCATACCTTGTGACAACCCGTCGTGGCATCCCTCGTGGCATCCCTCGTGACATCCCTCGTGACATCTCTTGTGACAATCCCTCGTGGCATCCCTCGTGACAACTCCTCTTGGAATCCCTCGTGACAACCCCTCGTGGCACCCCTCGTGGCATCCCTCGTGACAACCCCTCTTGGAATCTCTCGTGATAACCCCTCGTGACAACCCATCTACGGACACAGCTGCGCTGTGGTACCATACATCAATCTCTAAAAAATTCCCTTCAACTGGAAGCACGTTGTTCATCTCCCAAGCAGCATCCATCTCCACAAACACTCAACATCTCCAGTTGTTCATCTCCCAAGCAGCATCCATCTCCACAAACACTCAACATCTCCAGTTGTTCATCTCCCAACAGCATCCATCTCCACAAACACTCAACATCTCCAGTTGTTCATCTCCCAACAGCATCCATCTCCACAAACACTCAACATCTCCAGTTGTTCATCTCCAAAGCAGCATCCATCTCCACAAACACTCAACATCTCCAGTTGTTCATCTCCCAACAGCATCCATCTCCACAAACACTCAACATCTCCAGTTGTTCATCTCCCAAGCAGCATCCATCTCCACAAACACTCAACATCTCCAGTTGTTCATCACCCAAGCAGCATCCATCTCCACCAACATTGTCAACATATCCAGTTGTACACACACACACACAAGATATATACACGCATGCTCAATGAAAGACTCCTCTCTCTCTGTCTCTCTGTCTCTCTGTCTCTCTGTCTCTCTGTCTCTCTCTCTCTCTCTCTCTCTCTCTCTCTCTCTCTCTCTCTCTCTCTCTCTCTTTTACACAGGGTTTATTGACAAGCTATTTACAGGCTAAGGATCCCTAGCTTTATTGACAAGCTAAGAGCTGTTACCTACATCAGCTCATTTGAAAGCATTTTTATTGTTATGAGACATACAAGTAGGAAACAGGACGAAGTTGGAGCCATCTGTGGGCCAGCATTTTCATTTGATCAACTGATTTTATCTCGTTGACATCATTATGCTGTACGAATGTGTTCCATACTCGAGTCATCCTGGGTATATATGATCTCAGATGGAGTGATGTTCTGGAGAAGGGTACAGCCACAGTGAAGTTGCTGTTATCTGCCCGTCTTGTGGCATGAAAGCTTGTTTCACGCTGTTCTCGAAGTGGATCCAAGTGTGGTACTTTGACAATATTGGCCTTGTACATAACAGTAAGGTCACCCACATCCCACCTGTGTTGAAGGCTCTGCTGAAATGACAGATCTATCCAGGATGCGTCCAGGCGAGAGATGAGATGTCTTGCTCTGTTCTCTACTCTCTCTCTCTCTTTCTTTCTCTCTCTCTCTTTCTCTCTCTCTCTCTCTCTCTCTCTCTCTCTCTCTCTCTCTCTCTCTCTCTCTCTCTCTCTCTCTCTCTCTCTCTCTCTCTCTCTCTCTCTCTCTCTCTCTCTCTCTCTCTCTCTCTGAACGTAACCTCATCCGAGGAAGAATTGTGGTACATTCGTGAACGCCTGTCGCTCCAGGAGGACCCATCACCACACACATTACCCTGCAATATTCAAGACCGGGGCTCGACCCTCCACACCACTTCCTGCGCTCCCCCACCCACAAGGGTTTACCATATCAACCGTAATAATAATAATAATAATAATAATAATAATAATAATAATAATAATAATAATAATAATAATAATAATAATAATAAACAGGTATTAATGGTATCACAAAAGTGGCTTCACCTCAAGAAGTTGTCAGCCACTGGGATTCGAACCCGTGCTGCTCACAACCCCTGTTCCCTTCATCCCTTCCTAGAGGATTCAGTCCACTAACATGTAGACGAGAGTAAGTCACACTTATATTCAGTGGATATTCTTATCTACCACAACGTTTCGCCCTCACAGGACGAGGGGAAACAACTTTTCTCTCTTGTTCTTCTATGTAAGTAATAAGATTTCAATGTTATTTTAATTAAATTCAAAAAAGTAATTTATATATATATATATATATATATATATATATATATATATATATATATATATATATATATATATATATATATATATATATATATATATATATAAGGAGATTTTAATGTTAATTATTACTCATTTTAACTAAAAAATCTCAAATTTTAGTGCAAAAAAATCCATTTCATGAATAGGCGGGGCCAGGAGCTGTGACTCGACCCCTCCAACCATACATAAGTGAGCACATATAGGTGAGTATATATAAGTGAGTGCATATAGGTAAATACATACAAGTGAGCACATATAAGTGAGTACGCATAGGTTAGTATATACAAGCGAGTACGTATGGGTGAGTACACACACACGACTACCCATGGATGAGTACATACACACGAGTACCCATGGGTGAGTACATACAGACAAATACGTATGGGTGAGTACATACAGATGAGTACGTATGGGTGAGTACATACAGACCAATACATATAAGTGAGTACATACAGAAGAGTACGTATGGGTGCGTACATACATACAAATACGTATGGGTGAGTACATACAGATGAGTACGTATGGATGAGTACATACAGACAAGTACGTATGGTGAGTACATACGGAGGAGTACGTATGTGTGAGTACATACAGATGAGTACGTATGGATGAGTACATACAGACAAGTACGTATGGTGAGTACATACGGAGGAGTACGTATGGGTGAGTACATACAGACAAGTACGTATAGGTGAGTGCATACAGACAAGTACGTATAGGTGAGTACATGCAGACGAGTACGTAAGAGTACATACAGACGAGTACGTATGAATGAGTACTTACAGAGGAGTACGTATGGGTGAGTACATACAGACAAGTACGTATAGGTGAGTACATGCAGACGAGCACGTATGAATACATACAGACGAGTACATGAGTGAGTACATACAGACGAGTACTTATAGATGAGTACATACAGAGAAGCACGTATAGGTGAGTACATACAGAGAAGTGCGTATAGGTGAGTACATACAGAGGAGTACGTATAGGTGAGTACATACAGTGGAGTACGTATAGGTGAGTACATACAGAGGAGTACATACAGAGAAGTGCGTATAGGTGAGTGCATACAGAGGAGTACGTATAGGTGAGTGCATACAGAGAAGCACGTATAGGTGAGTACATACAGAGAAGTGCGTATAGGTGAGTACATACAGAGGAGTACGTATAGGTGAGTACATACAGAGAAGTGCGTATAGGTGAGTACATACAGAGAAGTACGTATAGGTGAGTACATACAGGGAAGTGCGTATAGATGAGTACATACAGAGAAGTGCGTATAGGTGAGTACATACAGGGAAGTACGTATAGGTGAGTGCATACAGAGGAGTACGTATAGGTGAGTACATACAGAGAAGCACGTATAGGTGAGTGCATACAGAGGAGTACGTATAGGTGAGTACATACAGAGAAGCACGTATAGGTGAGTACATACAGAGAAGTGCGTATAGGTGAGTACATACAGAGGAGTACGTATAGGTGAGTACATACAGAGAAGTGCGTATAGGTGAGTACATACAGAGAAGTACGTATAGGTGAGTACATACAGGGAAGTGCGTATAGATGAGTACATACAGAGAAGTGCGTATAGGTGAGTACATACAGGGAAGTGCGTATAGATGAGTACATATAGAGAAGTACGTATAGGTGAGTACATACAGAGAAGTACGTATAGGTGAGTACACCCAGAGAAGTACGTATAGGTGAGTACATACAGAGGAGTACGCATAGGTGAGTACATACAGAGGAGTACGTATAGGTAAGTACATGTGCAAGACTAGTATCTTCCTTGATGAGATGTTTGGCCTGGTCTCCAGGCTTCCTCGGTGAACCAAATGTTGCAAATTTGTCTGACTTTCAACCTGCTGGTAGTGTGTACCAACAAGCTGATGAGTCGAGGCTGTCAAGGTTGAGCTCCAGCTACTGGACCACCCTTCTGATATTTTTTATTTTATTTTATAAACTGAGAGTTTTAACTCTATTTTTTGAGGTGGCTGTGTCATGCCTGTTCTTAAAACTACGTACTCTGTCAGGTCTTACTTAACATGTTGTGTAGAGTAGGCTGAGAGGAGAGAGAGAGAGAGAGAGAGAGAGAGAGAGAGAGAGAGAGAGAGAGAGAGAGAGAGAGAGAGAGAGAGAGAGAGAGAGAGAGAGAGAGAGAGAGAGAGAGAGAGAGAGAGAGAGAGAGGGAGGGAGGGTTGCATGCTGGCGCTGCATGCTCTGTAATATGACACTCTGTCTTCGGTACAACACACACATATTTATATATACGCCAGGGATAGACACCATGGAGCCAGGTGTTGTGGAGGACACAGGTGTTTGTCACAACACCTGTATAGCTTTGTGTTAGTACACAACTTGCAGCAGCTGCTTATTTACTCCTCTCTCTCTCTCTCTCTATATAATATATATATATATATATATATATATATATATATATATATATATATATATATATATATATATATATATATATATATATATATATATATATGCTATGTAATAATATGGGGTAATGGGGTCCACTTGTGGTGCAAATTGTGGGGCTCATAGACTCGAAGAAATGGATAAAAAGGCTTTGAGGAAGAATATTCGAATTTCTTCCTGAAGCCATTTGAATACACATTTTTTTTCAACAAGTCGACCGTTTCCCACCGAGGCAAGGTGACCCAAAAAGAAAATACCCAAAAAGAAAATACTTTCATCATCATTCAACACTTTCACCTCACTCACACATAATCACTGTTTTTGCAGAGGTGTTCAGAACACAACAGTTTAGAAGCATATATGTATAAAGATACACAACATATCCCTCCAAACTGCTAATATCCCAAACCCCTCCTTTAGAGTGCAGGCATTATACTTCCTATTTCCAAGACTCAAGTCCGAC